>NW_028152105.1:5000-35000 GCF_964638095.1 Poromitra crassiceps
AGTCCCTGAGGATTTTTGGCCTTAGTCCGAATTTCTTCAGGCGCCCTAGTCCGTGTAGTCGCTGTTGGGCCTTTTTGACAACAGTGGCGGTGTGGTTGGCCGATGTCAGGTCCTGGTGGATATTGACTCCCAGGTACTTGAGTGTCACTCAGTGTATTTATCATTTGCAGTAGACGCCACATTGGAATTGGGGTGCAAGAGCTCAAAAACATAACAAATCACACATGCAGACAACATACGTTGTAAAACAAACAGTATATTAAGTAAAACACATAGAATAAAAAGAAACAAATACAACGACGTGAATAGGTCCGGCAAATCACCTAGCTCAATTTGAAATGGCATAATTTTAAAGTGCATTATCATCTATGCATAATACTACAACTTATACAAATAAGAAGCAAATGAAGAACATGGGCTATAGTTAATATCTAGACAAGTGCATAGATCTCAAATGTGGAGTGTGAATTGTTCAGGCCACTGCACTACAGCGCGCACACACGCACGCACGCACGCACGCACGCACACACACACACACACACACACACACACACACACACACACACACAATATAATAGAGTGGTAGCGTCTGCCTGGGAGAAGGGAGACAAAAAGTGCGTCATCAAAATCTGTGTGTGTGTGTGTGCTTGCGTGTGTGTGTGTGTGTGTGTGTGTGTGTGCATTCGTGCGTGCTTGTGTGTGTGTGTGTGTGTGTGTTTCTATCATTGACTGTTTCTATGTATACAATATTCCTCTATTCAGCGATTCTTCAGCTCCTCTCAGGCTAAACTAAACGTCTTTCATTCGGAACAAAGAGCTTTCAGCTGCTTTGTCCCACTCACTATCAAAGGCTCTCTCACAGGTACGCCAGAAGAGCAATGTCTGTGTCTGTCATCTCAAATAATGTGGAAAATTATTTTCATTTCATGTTTTATTGGACAAATACGATGATTGCGTTTCATGATGAAATGCAAAAGTATAGTAAAAGTAATGCGTTGTGATGACACCAGGAGAAGTCACTGTTAATGCATTGTGAAGGTGAAAAAGCATTCAGCACATTGTCGTCGGCATGTTCAAACGTCAACACGTCACTGTGAGTGTGAATTGTGATAGCTTGGTGTCATTGCTGCAAAACAAATGAGACCACAGTGGAGAGGATGGTAGCCTCTATCTCACACCTGCGGTTAGTGTAACCACGATGCAACTTTCTTCTTTAGTACTGGAAGAGCAGCACCCTCTTCCTGTTTTGTGAACAAAAGACAAAAGACAAACAAAAAGAGGCAAAACAAACTCAGACACAAAGAGAGAGAGAGAGAGAGAGAGAGAGAGAGAGAGAGATTGAGAGAGAGAGGGAGAGGGAGAGGGAGAGGGAGAGGGAGAGGGAGAGGGAGAGGGAGGGAGGGAGGGAGAGGGAGAGAGAGAGACAGAGAGAGAAAACACACATACCAACATTACAACATGGTGCTACCAGCCACCTAAGATGTTTATGTGCTTGCAAAAGGTGTTGTACATAAAATCTCGTGCGAGGAGTCCATGAGAAATCAACTGGGCAAGTTACTCGTCGTTTCTAACCTCGTTCAAGTAAGCCAGAAACGGGTTCCATATAGTTGAGAACTTCCTGAGTGAGTTTGTCCTCAAGAACCTGAGTCTTTCCATACGTACAACCAAAACCATGTCCTCACCAAGACATAAAAAAAAGCATGTTCATCTGGAAGAATTTCAAAGTCACGTATCTAGGACCGAACATAATTTCTGACTTGTAGGTATCTGAAGCAATGCATGTTGGGCAACTCAAATTTCCTCCTCAGAAGATCAACGGATGCAAGATGACCATCTATGTATAGGTCCCACTCCAGGCACGATAAGTTCTGTCAGACCGTGTGGGCAAAAAGGAGTGATTAAAACAAATTAGTATATGAACAGAAACATCTGGTATAATCTGCTGCTGTTTTGAAGTGTAAACTTGCCTATGTGTTGTCTGCTGCTATTTTGAAGTGTAAACCTGCCTACTGTATGTTATCTGCTGCTGTTTTGACATGTAACCTTGCCTATGTGTTATCTGCTGCTGTTTTGACATGTAACCTTGCCTATGTGTTATCTGCTGCTGTTTTGACATGTAACCTTGCCTATGTGTTATCTGCTGCTGTTTTGACATGTAACCTTGCCTATGTGTTATCTGCTGCTGTTTTGACATGTAACCTTGCCTATGTGTTATCTGCTGCTGTTTTGACATGTAACCTTGCCTATGTGTTATCTGCTGCTGTTTTGACATGTAACCTTGCCTATGTGTTATCTGCTGCTGTTTTGACATGTAACCTTGCCTATGTGTTATCTGCTGCTGTTTTGACATGTAACCTCGCCTATGTGTTATCTGCTGCTGTTTTGACATGTAACCTTGCCTATGTGTTATCTGCTGCTGTTTTGACATGTAACCTTGCCTATGTGTTATCTGCTGCTGTTTTGACATGTAACCTTGCCTATGTGTTATCTGCTGCTGTTTTGACATGTAACCTTGCCTATGTGTTATCTGCTGCTGTTTTGACATGTAACCTTGCCTATGTGTTATCTGCTGCTGTTTTGACATGTAACCTTGCCTATGTGTTATCTGCTGCCGTTTTGACATGTAACCTTGCCTATGTGTTATCTGCTGCTGTTTTGACATGTAACCTTCCTATGTGTTATCTGCTGCTGTTTTGACATGTAACCTTGCCTATGTGTTATCTGCTGCTGTTTTGACATGTAACCTTGCCTATGTGTTATCTGCTGCTGTTTTGACATGTAACCTTCCTATGTGTTATCTGCTGCTGTTTTGACATGTAACCTTGCCTATGTGTTATCTGCTGCTGTTTTGACATGTAACCTTGCCTATGTGTTATCTGCTGCTGTTTTGACATGTAACCTTGCCTATGTGTTATCTGCTGCTGTTTTGACATGTAACCTTGCCTATGTGTTATCTGCTGCCGTTTTGACATGTAACCTTGCCTATGTGTTATCTGCTGCTGTTTTGACATGTAACCTTGCCTATGTGTTATCTGCTGCTGTTTTGACATGTAACCTTGCCTATGTGTTATCTGCTGCTGTTTTGACATGTAACCTTGCCTATGTGTTATCTGCTGCTGTTTTGACATGTAACCTTGCCTATGTGTTATCTGCTGCTGTTTTGACATGTAACCTTGCCTATGTGTTATCTGCTGCTGTTTTGACATGTAACCTTGCCTATGTGTTATCTGCTGCCGTTTTGACATGTAACCTTGCCTATGTGTTATCTGCTGCTGTTTTGACATGTAACCTTGCCTATGTGTTATCTGCTGCTGTTTTGACATGTAACCTTGCCTATGTGTTATCTGCTGCCGTTTTGACATGTAACCTCGCCTATGTGTTATCTGCTGCTGTTTTGAAGTGTAAACTTACTAACGCTTTCAATTAGAATCATTTCTTGCATGGTTTAAGCAAAGCTCTGCTGCTCCACCTTGTCAGATTTAAAGGTGAACCAGAGAGAGACCAGTAAATAACTGCTGGCTGGTAATAAATAAATAACTGCTGGCTGGTGTGCACAAGCCTATTAATGAAGTGCATAAATGAATAAACAAACAGTAAGAAAATAAAGGTAAGCAATAAAGCAAAGCGATGAATGTAAAATAATCCTTCCATTATTATTGTGGGGTGCAATCATCGGTATGTTTGTCCCATCACCCGCAAATGGAAAAAATGACAAATTAGATTTTATTCATCCGCAACGCGTTTGTAATTCTCACCAGCCGCCACCCATATGTCACCCCCCCCCTGTATTTGTTCCATAAAGCCACCAGCATTGATCATCTCAGCCATGTTTTTTTTAACAGAAACTCACATATTATAACACCTAATTCAGTCGGGAAGAACCTAACATTAAATAACTGACTCTGGCTCTTTCTCCATTTCTGCTTAGCTGTGCTTTACTGTTCAGCGAGCATGATAGCAAGCATTAGCTGTTTGATACAACTCACACACAAAAATTATGATGATGCGAAGAAAGAAAGCTGATTGCTTTTTTTTATTTTCGCTTAATTGTGCGCTCTTGCTCGTGGAGCATGGTCTCGTCGTTATTGACGGACGAAAGTTTTTTTTTTAAATATGCAGATTAAGATATCACGCATCAGCGTTTCTTGTAATGCTGCCGCCATGGCAACAAAAGGGCTGATTGTGTTTTGATCTGGGCTTAATTATACTTGACTGTTCACAAAGCGTGACGGGTTGCTTAAAGACAAAATTGTCTAACAGACATACATACACACACACACACACATAAGCTTCACAAGCAATCAATAGGTTGGCGCAACGTTGGTGAGAAAAATACTAATAGTTTGTTGACCTTTGTGGTTATTTTTCATGCCTCCTCCAATGTGACTGTGTGGGGATGCTACCGTGCCAACAATAAAGATGTGATTCTATTTAGCCCGATGCAATTAGTTGTTCTTTATGGTTCACAAAGCCTGAGAGCGAGCTCAGCTCACTCCTTGATTGTCTGCTACATAAATGGGACACACACATCATGTTTTGATTGCTACATAAAGGGAAGGTGTGACAGACGCATCATGTTTTGGCAGTGCTGCCATTTGCAGAGGCCATTATTAACCAGCCGCCACAGCGGGGAGGATATTGTTTTCACCTTGTGAGTCTGTGGGCCCTATCTTGGCAAAAATGCTAATTTAGCGCTTTTGCGCGTGTTTAATGCCGGGCGCAGTGCAAATTGGAGGTGTGTCCAAGCGCCTTGTTATTCTCTCCGCTGTGCAAAATAGTGGAGCAGATTGCTGAAACAATCTTTCACTTGGTGGTACAAGCATCGGATTTGGCACACAAGTGCTTTGGAACCTACTCTCTCAGAAAAGTACGTTATCCACTTGAAAAAACAAAATGGCCACCATTTTTCAAGGTGGCCGCCATTCGAAGTGGTTTTAAACAGTGTTTGAACTATATTTTGATTGAATAATCCTATTTTGATGGCCTATACATCGAAATATATGTTTTTGAGTATGAGAAATCCAATTCTGCATTTAGAAAATCAAAATTATTGAATATTATGATGATACAATGGGAATTAAACAAAAAAACACTCTCTTGGTGATGTTTCTGATGTGATGTCTATAGGTACGTGACCACCCAATGTAGAGACATGTGGTAGGACAGTAAACTGTGCTTATTGCATTTCAGCAGTGCTAGAAGATGTAGATGTATTTTTTTCAAAATGGCCACCAAATAACCAGAATGATTGAGCATTTTTCTAAAACATGCGTTAAAGACATTAGTTTCACTTTCGGCTTTTGTACCTGTAAGCTACTTGTAGGGGAGGCCACGTAGAGGCTGTCTTTGTCTCCCCCAATGTTATTTTTATTTTATTTTTTTGTATATATATTTTTTTTTGTATTTTTTCATTTTTAGATAACGGTATGAAAACACAGAAAATGTGTCAAAGCATAGGCTGCAAGTTTTACGATTCAGAACTTGAATCAACATAACTTAAAAAAAATTATAATACAAATAACCAACTCAAACATTGCTGGTCATCATGGCTGTTCTATTCTTTTAGTCCTCACAGTTGCAGGCACACAACTGTGTACACTTCAGGCCGAAGCGATAGCATTTGCATCGTCCTCGGCATTCAGTCTTGCAGCCGCATTTTGTCAACTGCTCACAAGTCTGAACAATGGGTGGAAGGGTTGTCCAGAGAACTTGCCAGACCTCACCATCTTTTTGCCAGCCCCAGTTGGCAGGGCTTTCAGTTTGCATTTTGCACACTGTTGCCTGGCCCCATATGCAGGCAGCTTGGAAGGCAGACCGTTTCACATGCTGAACGAGGGATGCGCTTGTCGGTGGAATGGCATCATAACACCTTTGCTTCCGAGCAAACAAGTCCAGTCTTGCCTCATCAACCTTGCATGTAGTGCTGTGCTTGTCATACATGGTGATGACAAACTTCTCAAGGATGTTGAGGTCTGCATCTTCTATGATAGGTGGGTATTGACTGAGCTTTTTGAAGACAGGGCTCACTTCAGGGCAAACCTCCCATGCTTGCCATGCAGTTTTCTTGCCTTTACCACGAAAAGCTGACACAACATCACAGCCAGTGAAGGCGTGAAAGAACAGCATGCCACTGGATTTCTCTGGGCCAAGATTCACCACCATATCATGAATTGGCAACCACCTAATGGACTGACCCTGGCCAAATTCTACCCAAATCATTTGTAAGCCTGCATCCTGAAGAGTCGCAAAAACATTGACTGCAACAACAAGAATATCTGTGTCGCATGCCTTAATCAACACAGACTTCATCTGTTGCTTGGCTGCATGAAGAGCATGTGTGAAGATTCTGGAGTCAGCTTCTTCATGGTTGCAAGGACTTAAGCCTTCAAGGCTGATGGGTTTGTTTGAAAGAGCCTGCTCTCCTTTGGTCACAACTACGACATTGTCGGGACACAGGGTCACTATCTTCTCAGCTAGGAACCCGAAGAGCTCAGTCTTGTTGTCGCTGTCTCGCAGGAAGCTTTTCCAGTTGGGTGGTAGTTTGGTTTTGTCTGTCACTCTACGTCGACCTCCCTTACCTCTGTTTGACCTTGTTTCAGCCTTCAGGCTTGAAGTCCAGTAGACATCAAAAATTATGTCTGTTCGCTCATACTTTGATGAGTATGTCTGGATCTTTGGAACTACATCTTGGACAGCATATTCCTCAAAGGTCTTTGATGTCTTTGGAGACAATGAATACACAAGAGAGGAACCATCAATGATAATAGCATCACATTCTGGTTGTTTGTCAGGAGGAGAAATGGTAGCTTCCAGAATTTTTGCAAGCTGAGACTTCTGACCAGAGTGGAGTTTCCCTGTGTCGCTCAGTGCTGCAGGGAAAGACTGGTTCTCATGCTTAAAGAACTCAAGCAGGTCACACTCTCGTGATTGGCAGGATATAAAGAGCTGCGAGAACAGACGACAGTCGTCTTTGAATACCTGCTTCTTCATGTCACTGGAAGCTGCAGCTGCCTCTTGGCGAAAGAAGTCAGCTTTGTTCTTTTTAATGGGCCTATAGAAGGAAGCCTCATCACCCAGACCATTGAAAAAGTCTCTGAAGGCAACTTGACCTTTCTCAAAGTGAGTTCTTACAAGCTCAGCAGCACTGGGATGTGCGATGGTTTTTGTGTCCAATGTGAGCAGATCTTTGGACTCTTCCTGGAAAGGATTGCCCAGATCCTTCATCACACCAAACAACTTCTGGACCTTGTCAGTGAAGGACTTCTGAGACTGACCGGTCTGCTCATGATGCCTGATATCTTCATTTGCTACTTTGACCTGAGATGCCAACTCATACTGGTTGACTAACTGGCTAACTTCTGGTCCAGACACCATCCACCGCCTCAGTGCAGATGGATCCTCAGTAACTCCAATGGCACCACCATCACCTTTAACAACTGCATTGGCCTGCTCGTGAGCTTGGTCAATGGCTAAGCCTGAGAACTCCCTGTGTGTCTTGTGGACCACAAACTTTCCCAGCTCAAATTCATTGAACACCTGAGGATGAGTTTGCTCCAAAGAAACCATGTCTCTGAGGTGGATGGGGAGCCATCGAGCATAGTTCACATTGTTGTTTGCAAAGAAGAAGGGGATTAGAGCAGACAGTGCTTGACAGTACAAGTTGAAGTTAGCCTCTCTGAAAGATCTGACCAACGAGAAAACCACCAATTCCATTGACAACACAAGCTCCCAGAATTGAAACTGAGGACTCTCCTCCCTGCGTGTCTCACACCAGTCATTGAAATTCAGGGCTCCTTTATTCTCTTCTGCACAATAGTACTCATATGCTTCCTTTCGGAGCATGTAGAGACAGCATGCTGTAACTTGGTGCATGTGGCGTGTTCTTGTGACACTTGAGGCAGAAAGAAAGGAGTCAGCTGTTCCAGAAGAAGCCACCCCCGCCTCCACAAGAGCACCTGTCCACCCACTACTCTGAAGCAGGGTCCCAAGTGATCTGAATGCAGCCATCTCTATGTGGAGACCGCCAAACATTACAACAAATTTGTCCTCACCATACAGGTCAGGCCAGTGCCACTGGACTTGTTTGGCAAGAGCATAAATAGTAGGGCTGTGGCGATTCACTTATCTCCCGATTCGATACTATCACGATTCTTGGGTGCCGATTCGATTTATATTGCGATTCTTAAGTATTGCGATTCTACGATTATTGCGATTCGATATTACGATTTATTGCGATTTTTGTTTATTTTTTTCTTTTATTTTTTCAGTTTGTTTGCTTTTTTACACTAGATTAGAACATGGGAAAAGTTGAATCATACACTAGAGACTGTATATTATATATCATGAGTAGGGCTGGGCGATATAGTTAAAAACAGGGGCGGACTGGGATCATAATTCAGGCCGGGCATTAGATACCAAGCAGGCCAGGCCGATATGGGCCAACGCGCGTGAAATTTGGGCCGTTTGAAGCCAGATTTGGGCCGTTTGAAGTCCAATTTTACAATGAGATGCACCCACTTTAACCCTGAAGTGTAATTATTACTTCAGACTAACTAATAAAGTAATAAAACCACTAGTAAACCAGTAGGCGGCGCCTGGCCTGCTGTTCAGTGAGTGGCCTGACTGCAAGCACCCAAAAGAAAAAAAGAATTTTTTTTTTTTTTTTTTTTTTTGCGATTATCGATTCTGGAATAAAAGATCGATCCAAAAAATCGTGACATTAAAAATCGCGATACTTAGGTGAATCGATTTTTTCCCCCACCCCTAATAAATAGGCTGGTCTGCAGTTATCACGGGAACCTGGTCTGGGTTGAGGTGTGCAATAGCATCCCTGACTTTGTTCATGGAATGCCTCACCGTGGCAACAGAATGGGCCTCATCACGAAGAAGGGGCAAGAGTGAGGTAATACTCACTTCAAATTCAAGACCTCGCTTCTTCTCTGCATGGTGGGCTGACCAAGTGATGTTAACCTCATCATCTACGTCTTGTGTGAGGCTAACCTTCTGCAGCCATTCATATTCATTTGTCAGGGGGAGACTTGACAGAGATGCATATGTGACATTGCCCTTGGGAGGAGATGGATTCTTTTTTGTGAAGAAAGCAGGATGGACATTTGTGTAGGAATCAGGAAGTTCCGGGACTTTCTTTACACTGCTGTTCTTAATTAGAATTGGTTCTCGAACTTCGCCTTGATTTTCTGATGTTGTATGTTGGAAGATGGAGATGCTGGTTCCATGAAATGATGAAGTCGCAGTTGTAGATGAAGGATTATGATCGATGTTATCCATCGCACTTGTGCAGAAGAGGCCTTTCCTCAGTTTGGGGGGACAAACCACACCTTCTTCAATGTATCTGTTTACAACTGCATCTCCCAACTGAGCTGATATGTCAAGTACTCGATCATATGGAATACTAAGACCATGGTCATGAAGCATTTCCACAAGGTGTCTCTTTCTGGTCTTAGCATGAACAGACATCCCTATGTAAACCGGAAATGGGGTTTCTCTGTCTCTGGAATGCCTTTGTGTGGCAGCACCTTCTTTGTACTTGGCAAAGCAGTTGTATTGAAGGAGCTGAGCCATTGCCAGGTCAGTTGTAGTCGCTCCAAACCTCAGCTGAGATTTTATGTCTGCCCCATGCTCAATCATACAGACAAACTGAAGCAAAGCTGGAGGCAAGGAATCATACACTGAACTCTCATAGAGATTGCCCTCAAACTTAGACTTGTGTTCGACCATGTGCCTGCGCAATATCTTAGCAGCTTTGGCGAGAATAATGGCATCAGCATAGGATGACGCTTCTGACAAGACTGGACCAACATCTTTTTCAAATGCCAGAAGTATATCTCGGCCTTTCTTGTAGGCTACCAGTCCAGGTATCTCTGCCAAAAGCCTCTCTTTCAGTCGGGTCGAGTTCACGTCAGGTATGTCTGTCCCAAACTGCTCAAGTCTCTCCCTGTAAAGACTAACCAATTCAGCAAGTCGGAACACAGCGGGCTCATCACTGTTTTTTTTTGTCTCAATGACATAGGTCAGAAGTTCAGAGAACACGAAAGGAAAGGCTTCCTTTTCCTGAGACGACTGAAGTTTTTCTTGGTTCTCCGCTGCAATGTGTGCCCTCTCTCTGTGATACAGGGCTGTTAAGCAAGACCAGTGGTATTTAAGTTCCAGGGCCACCACATCTCCCCCACTCAATAAAGCCAGAAGCTTACCATCATTAAGATTACGAGCGCATTCATTGAGCCTCTCATTTAGCTGCATGGTCATGGCTTGTCGCAGCTCTGATGTTGGTTCCATCTTTTCACATAAGAAACACTGCTGCACTTCAATGCTAGCCCTTCGAATTTTTGCGTGTCCTTCACCAGGATCATTCTGAATTTCAGCTGCTCTTTTAGTGGCACGCTCGAGTTTGCAGTTGCTAAACATTTGGCGACAATTTTGGTGATACTTTGCACTGTTTTGCCTCAATGTATCCTCAATGCCACCTCCATCATCCAATCTGGATGGATCTAACCTGATGGGCAACAGGTTGATTGTCTGAAATTGTGGTATGTTTTTGGCTATCATGGAATAGCCGTCAGAACTACACTGATAACGGGTAGGGGGAGACTTCAACTCCTCTTTCGTATCTGTCTGACAGAGGCAACACTTCCTCCAGTCAGTTTTAGTAGCGCAACTCAATGGATTATTGGCAGACATCTTGTGTTATACGGTTAAAGGCCGAGGGCTATCCTTTTACCACCCAACCGTACAAAACATCAAAGCACATTGAAATATGGGATGCAACTAGGTTCAAGCATCTGGTGCCCTACACCTAGCCCGATCGTTCATCCAGTGCCATTTAAGTCCCGTGCGATCTGTACACCATCCAGGTAACTGAAGCCCCGTTACCCTTGGCTCGGCTCTCCCGCGCTGGCACACCCTGTCTATTCAGGTGCGGCTATCTAACTACAATACTACAACTAACTAAACTTCTAGTTGAGATATATACAGGGGCTTATTAGATAGCATTTGGGACACTAAAGTATACTACAAACTACAGTGAGTACACCACTACAACAGTTAGTAAACTACAACTACAGCTAGTACACTACAAGCCGACACTGAACCCCATGCTGAGTCTCACAGCAGTGATGTCACCAGTGTGCCCTGGTTGTGCTTTGACATCACTCTTATAAAAAATTACAAACCAATAGAGCTTGACCACAGCATTTCAATGAATGATCATGGATGTTGCCCTTCAACTTAATGCAATATCTGTGATCAGACAGCTTCCGAAAACGCTAATTTTGAGTCACGTAATAGCCGCCATCTTGAAAACTGGAGGCCATATTGGAATTCAATTGACACCATTGAGTTCTTCCAGTCAGAATACACTCATTTTGATGTTTGGATCATTAACACATTTCTGTTCATTCAAGTTCTACTTCAAAAACAATTTTTTTGCATTTGACGAGGCGGCCATCTTGAAAACTGGCGACCATCTTGGATTTTCAGCTGGATAACGTACTTTTCTTAGAAAGTACATCCTGGACATCATTTGTGCAAAATCTGGTGCTTGTACCACCAAGTGAAAGATTCTTATGGAATATTGATTTAATCTGCCCCACTAAAAGGCCTGTGCTAAGAGTCAAGAATTATTCACAGGCTGGGCGTTACATCAATCAAACCATGCAGATTCCAGTCTCGCATTTCCCTTTAACTCATTGAATGCCATGGACGGACATGTTCGTCATTTCAAATAGTAACGTAGAGTGCCAAGGACGGACATGTTCGTCAATTGCGTTTTTTGACGGTGGGGCGTCGATCAAAGCCTTCTGCCTCTCCTGTACAAATATTATAGCTATTGGAGGTCTATAACCTATTTTACAGAACCCTTAGGTGGCGACAGTGCTCTCCAGGTTAACAGAAAGGCAGAGAAAAACAGAGAATAAGTCATTGAGGAAACGGAAATCGCATCGCATCCGTATGCATCGATATGCATGAAGCGTTTTAACGTTAGATGTGCCTGCAACAGGCAGCAGCCAATCTGCTCCCACAATTGAGGTCCTCCACTGCTGCGACAGCCCATTCGCATGATCATCGTTATTATTCTCAACTGGAAGCATACAGTAGTAGCCGGTGACAAACACACGCGGAAAAAGCTGGATGTCGCCGCGCACCCTTCACAGTGCAGTCAGAGCAAACTCAGCAGAGAGCCACCTCCCATACAGGGAGGAGTGTGCAGTTGAGGCGAGGCGAGGCGAGGCGGGGCGGGGGGGGGGGGGGGGGGGGGGGGGGAGAGCAGCACACAGCCACACAACACCCAGACAGACCCAGGCAGCAGGACAGGGTTGGCAAACGCAAGCCAGAATATCCGATGCCCACCAGCAGCAAGAAGCTGCAACCAGCAACGCACGCAGGGGCCAGCTAAAATAACCATATATATATGGTTGCAGCTAAAAATATTATTCTGCCAAACAAAATTCCCTGGCCTAAACTGTTTTATTGAAGGAAATTATTTTTGAGGTGTGACTACATTAGAAAAGATTAGCTTCAGAGTCAGTGATGTGCTTGAAATGTTTAATTTCACAAAAGGCCAATTATCTCAGCTTCTAGGAAAAAATTACTGTTTTTGGATGAATCAAGCTATCTTCTCCGGCTCATAACTAAAGAACGGAAAATGGGATCAATAAACTTTTTTTTGCAGATGATAGAATAGAGTCTCATCGTTCTTTGTGTGTGTTCAGTGTTTACAGAGTAATATCACACAATATTCTGTGGGCCTCGAGAAATCACTGAAAACGCTCTGAAACTCTGGCACTGGGAGCGTCCGTTCTCCAAAAGTGGCTGGCACTCAATGAGTTAATACCGTCTGCGTGACGCGTGCTGCATCTCTATGCGTAATCTGGACATCTCCATCTATCATATACCAATGACACTGTTAAAAACATCTGTGATTTGCAGCTTTTAATTGAGGCAATTTGGATTCTTTGGTTGACTGGTAAATAGAAACGTGTTTGCCACGGAGAAACAGGGACATTTGATTGACAAAAATAATTTTGCAAGTAGAGGCTATACAATGTCTGTGCGTTCTGCAGAGTTTAAATGCTGCTTTCTCAATTTATTTTTCGACTGCCTGTTTGTATTTGTTCCTGTTTCTTTTCAGAGCACATCTGACAGGTTTATAATTCATTTGAGTAGCCTGTTCCCATAGTAGAGTATTCCCGTTAATATCTCTCTCTCTCTCTCTCTCTCTCTCTCTCTCTCTCTCTCTCTCTCTCTCTCTCTCTCTCTCTCTCTCTGTCAGAAAAAAAAGATACTGACAATTCTCTAATGAATTGATGGATGAAATAGGTCGGATTTAATGTAAATAAATCAATAGAAACTAATTTAAAAAGCTGATAATGAAAATTGGTGCCGGTGGAATGAAATTCCATTTGAAAGACATCAAAGAGCGGTACGAGAGCTGGAAAAACACTTGGCAATAACACACACACGCACACACACACACACACACACACACACACACACACACGCACATGCACACAAACACACACACACACGCACACGCACACGCACACGCACACGCACATGCACACAAACACACACACACACACACACACGCACACGCACACACACACACACACACACACACACGTAGGCTATTCTCTTCTATTCTGTCCTCTCTTTTTCCCTCATCCACTCCTCGTTTCACTCATATCCTTTCCACTGGGGTATTGTTGATTGATTGGTTGATTGATTGATTCTATTATATCCTATTCAACTGGGTTTTTTGCGCTGAGAGCTGCTTTTCAGAAGTCCTAGCTCAAAGAGTTGCGCGCATACAGTTGGCATGCGGCATGCCCACCGCGGCGTAAGCGCACAGACCCCGGCGCAAAACTGAATGCTATCGTCACCGGCGCGCAAAGTGGACACCTGTGCAGATGATCACATAGGTGTGTGCATCTGTGTGTGCGCACATCCTCATGCTTGTGCGCGTGCGTGTGTGTGTGTGTGTGTGGTCCTGGACCTATTGTAGCGTGAAGCCATTTTGAGTACTGAGTGCTAGGTGTTTATATGTCTGTCTGTCTGTCTGTCTGTGTCTGCCTGTCAGCCTGTCTGTGGACAGATTTTGCTAACGTGACAGCGTCAAAACTGTGCAAGATGCAATCATGAAACGTTACAAATGTGCAATTGACATCAAAATGAAGGCCAAGTTCGAAAATGGGTGTGATCTGACCAGGCGGCCGCCCCTCGTTTTACTCTCCCCCTGTTTACAACTTCTCGCTAATCAGCCAATTGTTCGGCACACGATGATTCAGCACCATGTTAATCACAGGAATATCCTCCACGGGAGGTGATTCTATCTATAATGCCTCTCAATTAGACTGAATTATTCACACAGCACAGGGATATTCTCTTGCATTATTGTTATCGACACTCAGAGACGGTTGAGTTGGTGATGGATGTTATGGACACTCAGAGACAGTGAAGTTGGTGATGGACACTCAGAGACAGTGAAGTTGGTGATGGACACTCAGATACTTTGGAGTTGGTGATGGACACTCAGAGACGGTGGAGTTGGTGATGGACACTCAGAGACGGTGGAGTTGGTGATGGACACTCAGAGACGGTGGAGTTGGTGATGGACACTCAGAGACGGTGGAGTTGGTGATGGACACTCAGAGACGGTGGAGTTGGTGATGGACACTCAGAGACGGTGGAGTTGGTGATGGACACTCAGAGACGGTGGAGTTGGTGATGGACACTCAGAGACGGCGGAGTTGGTGATGGACACTCAGAGACGGTTAAGTTGGTGATGGACACTCAGAGACGGTTGAGTTGGTGATGGACACTCAGAGACGGTTAAGTTGGTGATGGACACTCAGAGATGGTGAAGTTGGTGATGGACACTCAGAGACGGTTGAGTTGGTGATGGACACTCAGATACTTTGGAGTTGGTGATGGACACTCAGAGACGGTTGAGTTGGTGATGGTCACTCAGAGACGGTTGAGTTGGTGATGGACACTCAGAGACGGTTGAGTTGGTGATGGACACTCAGATACTTTGGAGTTGGTGATGGACACTCAGAGACGGTTGAGTTGGTGATGGACACTCAGAGACGGTGGAGTTGGTGATGGACACTCAGAGACGGTTAAGTTGGTGATGGACACTCAGAGATGGTGAAGTTGGTGATGGACACTCAGAGACGGTTGAGTTGGTGATGGACACTCAGATACTTTGGAGTTGGTGATGGACACTCAGAGACGGTTGAGTTGGTGATGGACACTCAGAGACGGTTGAGTTGGTGATGGACACTCAGAGACGGTTGAGTTGGTGATGGACACTCAGAGACGGTTGAGTTGGTGATGGACACTCAGAGACGGTTGAGTTGGTGATGGACACTCAGAGATGGTCGAGTTGGTGATGGACACTCAGAGACGGTTGAGTTGGTGATGGACACTCAGAGACAGTGAAGTTGGTGATGGACACTCAGAGACTTTGGAGTTGGTGATGGACACTCAGAGATGGTTGAGTTGGTGATGGACACTCAGAGATGGTGGAGTTGGTGATGCATGCGATTGAGTTGGTGATGGATGCGTAACGTAGGAGTGAAATGAACAGCGTTATCCAAGGTTTTCTCAGCAGACAAAGAGCCGGGCGGGTTCTTTTAAGGGCTCTTGGCAATGTTCATTGTATTGTCTGTAACTGAATGTGGAGCATTTTTGATGATCTCCGCACAGTCCAACGCCTTAAGTTGCCCCCCCCCCCCATCATTACAAACAGGTTGCACGGCCAAGCTTTGTCCAAACCAGCACAACTAAATTTGAAAATCAAGTCAAGATAACACGTTTTCCAAAGACACCAAATGCTACTCCCAGGGAAATGTGTGTAATGATGCACAAACATCTAAATACACCTCCTCCCCCCTCAGATGTAATGGATGCAGCCATAAAAACATGGTGCTTATATTTGGAATATTTTATTCAAAGCAGCTCGAGCTTCAGAGAAAGAGTTGGAACAGCAGATGGAATTCAGAATATGTGGCATTGATGTACACTTATGAATATTTTGTGTCTGTCTTTGAAGCTACTTGAGGGGAAATTTAATGGTAAAGTCAGGTAGGCTACAACAGCAGCCACACAGCAAACCGAATATGGTATCTTAGAATCTAAATGTGTATCACTCTTCCTTCCATATGCTAACAAATGCACAGCAGCATCAGGGGATCTACCTCTTTAAGAGCCAGGTGGCTGAAAGGAGGCAAGTCAAGAGGTGAAATGGAGGAACTGTTTGACCAAAAGAGAAAGGTACGTCCTCTAAGAGAAACTTCCTGTATGGCCTCCTCTTTCCTTTCTTATCAGAGCTGCTGAACTCCACTTCCTGTATGGCCTCCTCTTTCCTTTCTTATGAGAGCTGCTGAACTTCACTTCCTGTATGGCCTCCTCTTTCCTTTCTTATCAGAGCTGCTGAACTTCACTTCCTGTATGGCCTCCTCTTTCCTTTCTTATGAGAGCTGCTGAACTTCACTTCCTGTATGGCCTCCTCTTTCCTTTCTTATCAGAGCTGCTGAACTTCACTTCCTGTATGGCCTCCTCTTTCCTTTCTTATGAGAGCTGCTGAACTCCACTTCCTGTATGGCCTCCTCTTTCCTTTCTTATGAGAGCTGCTGAACTTCACTTCCTGTATGGCCTCCTCTTTCCTTTCTTATAAGAGCTGCTGAACTTCACTTCCTGTATGGCCTCCTCTTTCCTTTCTTATGAGAGCTGCTGAACTTCACTTCCTGTATGGCCTCCTCTTTCCTTTCTTATCAGAGCTGCTGAACTCCACTTCCTGTATGGCCTCCTCTTTCCTTTCTTATGAGAGCTGCTGAACTTCACTTCCTGTATGGCCTCCTCTTTCCTTTCTTATCAGAGCTGCTGAACTTCACTTCCTGTATGGCCTCCTCTTTCCTTTCTTATGAGAGCTGCTGAACTTCACTTCCTGTATGGCCTCCTCTTTCCTTTCTTATGAGAGCTGCTGAACTTCACTTCCTGTATGGCCTCCTCTTTCCTTTCTTATAAGAGCTGCTGAACTTCACTTCCTGTATGGCCTCCTCTTTCCTTTCTTATCAGAGCTGCTGAACTTCACTTCCTGTATGGCCTCCTCTTTCCTTTCTTATCAGAGCTGCTGAACTTCACTTCCTGTATGGCCTCCTCTTTCCTTTCTTATCAGAGCTGCTGAACTTCACTTCCTGTATGGCCTCCTCTTTCCTTTCTTATAAGAGCTGCTGAACTTCACTTCCTGTATGGCCTCCTCTTTCCTTTCTTATCAGAGCTGCTGAACTTCACTTCCTGTATGGCCTCCTCTTTCCTTTCTTATGAGAGCTGCTGAACTTCACTTCCTGTATGGCCTCCTCTTTCCTTTCTTATCAGAGCTGCTGAACTTCACTTCCTGTATGGCCTCCTCTTTCCTTTCTTATCAGAGCTGCTGAACTTCACTTCCTGTATGGCCTCCTCTTTCCTTTCTTATAAGAGCTGCTGAACTTCACTTCCTGTATGGCCTCCTCTTTCCTTTCTTATCAGAGCTGCTGAACTTCACTTCCTGTATGGCCTCCTCTTTCCTTTCTTATGAGAGCTGCTGAACTCCACTTCCTGTATGGCCTCCTCTTTCCTTTCTTATCAGAGCTGCTGAACTCCACTTCCTGTATGGCCTCCTCTTTCCTTTCTCATCAGAGCTGCTGAACTTCACCATTGAACCAACATCCTGTAAGTAGCATTGATTCCCATTGAATTTGACTTGCCCTTTTGACCTGGTACCTGTAACAGTAAAGCCTTGTGTTGAGTGGGGTTATAGCAGGAACTTTTGACCTGGTACCTGTAACAGTAAAGCATTGTGTTGAGTGTGGTTATAGCAGGAACCTTTGGGGGAATTACGACTGCTTCATCCAAACACCAATGAGGCGGCATGCATTTTGGCAGCCATTTTTGATGTCATTTGTCTAAAATGTTTGTGCTTGGGTCACATCCAGTTTCATCCACTTTAGTTGTTGCTATAAAAGTTATGGGGACGTTTTCCACTTGAAGTTACTTTCTAAAAGCTTCCCCTCGTCTTGAATTCGTTTTAAACGTCACTGGAATCGAGGACAAAGATTAGTGTAGGTGTGTGATGAATTACCTAATCTACCAAAGTTTAGCCAATGTTTTATTTGTGGATGGGAGTTTAGTGAGTTTGTTATTACTTAAGATTCATAGCCTCAAACCACGTAGGATCAAAATGAATTTATATGCTCTTTGGAAAAGCAAGATAATTGATGCTTTTCAGAAACTTTAATGGATTAGTTTTTAGGATGCTGGCTGTGCTTCATATTCAAAGTGATGTGATTTCCCAGACTGTCAAATAAGTTCAGTCTTAAAGTGAGTTAAGAGCGAATGTGTTTCCACAGCAGTGTGGAGGATGCAAGCGGCTTTGAAGTCAAGCTAGACGTAACGTAATCCACGATTAGATTTTCCTCGAGGATTTCTGCACTTTCTCTCTCATTGGAAGTTTAGGCAGATGACACACGCACACACACACACGCACACGCACACGCACGCGCACGCACACGTGCACACGCACGCACACGCACGCACGCACACACACACACACACACACACACACACACACACACACACACACACACACACACACACACACACACACACACAGAGTCAGTCAGGATAGTGATGACAGTCAGATGAATGACCCAGCGGAGTATCAGTGAGCTGACACTCTGATAATTACATGCCAATCTCTCACACTGTCATTTCCGCTAACCACACACACACACACACAAGCACATGCACACGCACACACAGTCTCAAGTATACACACAGATCAACAATGCTCACACACGTACACATAAGCAACACACAAACATACACACAACCAGCTCACACTAACAAACAAAACAGTATTCAGAACATAGACTGTGTAAAAATATGGACATAGCCACCATGACGTCACTCATTTGTTTGTGGACTCAGGTTTTTAAGCCTCAAGTTCGGCATTGTGACCGTCGCCATCTTGGTTATTTGTAGTCAGAAGCAGCTAGCGCGAGATCAGGGGTTTCCCACAGAGAGGCCGCGCCTGCTATCTGTCCACCATCATCGAGCTGCACGATCACTGGACAGGCGACCTGTCAATCACGCCCCAAACCATAGTCTGCTTTATCGTCGATTTGACTTGAAATGGGAGCATCATTTACACGAGACTTGAAACTAGCGATTGAGACCATAAACTGATTAGGACAGTTTTTACTGATGTCATAAATCAAGTGAGAAGTTGGATTTCATCAGCCTCGCAGCCAGCAGAGTCGCCTCCTGCTGGCATTAGAAAGCATGCAGGTTTAAGTCACTTCCGCATTGGCTTCATTTTTCGGAATTGGAGGTTGCCCCTTGATGCAGAAGCATATCTTGACAGTATGAGACACACACACACTTGCACATACACACACGCGCACACACACACACACACACACACACGCACATACACACACTTGATGCTTTTTTCCGCAGTGCGTCTCTCTCCAAATTCCAAACTTGTTCATTTACTAGGAGAGGTCTCATCAAACTTTAACCAGGCAGCATAAACAGCATCAAACACCACAGCCAGTTACACTGGGGCCACATACACACACGCACACACACACACACACACGCACACACACACCTACACGCACACGCACACACACACACACACACGCACACACACACACACACACACACACACACACACACACACACACACACACACACAGCTCACCTCCTCTCCTGACAACACGATGTAAGGTGAGTCAGAGAGAGATGGAGGAGGTGGATAGAGGTGGAGAGAGACAGAGGGAGGGAGAGAGAGAGGGAGGGAGAGAGAGAGACAGAGGGAGAGAGAGAGAGAGGGAGGGAGGGAGAGAGGGAGGGAGGGAGAGAGAGGGAGGGAGGGAGGGAGAGAGAGAGAGAGAGAGAGGGAGGGAGGGAGGGAGGGAGAGACTGACAGCTGCTGTGGGACTGACTACCCTGGATATCAACATCTGTATTCTTCTCCCTTCTCAACCCTTACTGTACTGTGTGTGTGTGTGTGTGTGTGTGTGTGTGTGTGTGTGTGTCTGTGTGTGCGTGCGTGCATGTGTGTGAGAGAGAGAGGGAGAAAGGACGCTGTTTGTTGTTTATTTGCTTTAGAATCACAGAGGATAGAGGAGGACAGAGCAAGCCAGTACTTGATTGGAGGAGGGAGTTTGGCCAATGAAAGAAACTGAGAGAAGTACAGATGAAAACACTGTGAACTGTGATTTGACAGGATTAGGATGACACATCTCTATGGGTTGAGATTATTTCCACCACCTCTTGTGCTGTTGAAGCCCTTTGAGCTTCTTGAGTCAGAGGTTCAGCTTAAAGGAAGGCTTTGCCGATGTATAACCCGCTTTGTATCATTATAATCTGGGTAATATAAGCAGATGGACAGTGTTACCTTCTCTATATGTTTTCCACACTGAGAAATATCTGTTTCTCTGCCTGCAGAAACTCCGCCCTGCCACCCTCAAAGCCACCCTCGAGCAACATCTGTTCACTTGCGTGTCCAGAATGACTGTGGACTGTGTTATTGCAGTGGTTCCCAACCTTAGGGTCGCGACCCTAAGTGGGAAATTCAAATAGTTTTTTTTTTTTTTTTTTTTTTTTTTTACACCACACACAATTTAGTGAAGATGATTAGGGTCACTTGCATTTTGTTTGTCTGTTTTAGTTCCAAGTTTAAAGTGAAAGTGATAATCTCTAAGATTTCAGTTTTGTTCTCTTGGGTGACACCTATGGTGATGAGTGGTAGTTGCAGGTGAGATCCAAACAGTGTCAATGGGCTCACTATCAGAAAGTGACTTTTTTTAATGAAAATGTTTGAGATTATAACTTTAAATCAGGATTCTGGGAATAAAGGCGAAATTCTGAAAATAAAGTCAGAATTTTGAGATTAAAGTCAGAATTCTCAGATTAAAGTCAGAATTCTGAGGGGAAAAAGAAGGAATTTGAATGTCTCGGGTCCCTAGATTTTTGTGATGTCAAAATCGGGTCACGAGCCAAAAAAGTTGTTGACCTTTATACGTCATTCTGGAAGTGCTGGAATAAAGTGCAGAGCTCTCGGTGCAGGAAAACATTAAGACAGCGTATAACGGCTTTCCACCTGCATAATTACTGACATATACTGATACAAAGCCGGTTGAAAACCAGCAAAGCCTCCCTTTGAGCTTTAAGCTATTATTATTATTATTATTATTATTATTATTATTATTATTATTATTATTATTATTATTATTATTATTATTATTGTTATTATTATTTACATAAAAACCCATGGGATAAACACTATAGATTAAAGCACATTGTTATCAAGCTCAAATAAGGCTGTTTTCCTTCGTTCCTGAAAAGTTCACATATTGGAGATACAAGCTGTTCACCTGAAAGCGAGGTAGGCTGGTTGGGGAAAACAAATGGAAGAATCCCACAGAGGAAACAATTGTAGCAACAGACCCACTTGCCCTCAACGCTCCACAATCCTGCATTGTGATTAGTGAATTCCATTCTGACACCCAGCCAATAGCATGGCAGTGTCCCATTAAGAGGTCGTCCCATCAATCAGGCTAAACGCGTCCTCCCAGAGGCCCGTCATATTGTTAACGATGCTTAGCTCTTTAGAAGCTCATTGGCCCTCCTCTGGAACTCGAGGGGGAGGGTGTTTGATTGGTTGTCCCAGAGGTGAAGGTGGAAGTCTGTTGGCTGTCTTGGCCAATGGAGGACGTCCCAGAGAATGAATCACAGTTTGTCACCTCTCTCTGGGTGCACTCTTCAAGGTGTCCCGTGGGGCGGCAGCATAGCAGTTGGGTGGAGTATGCACTACTGTAGTTTTACTGCTGCATTGAAGTCCAATGGGAATAAGTTCATGGTTAAAAGCACTAACCTTTCACGTGGTCAAACACCATGATTGAAGGTTTCCTCTAGCATTCTGATCAGCTTTTTCACACTCCACACACATGTACTTACTGTAGTGAGTGATACATTTGACAGCAAATTAACACTGCAATGTAAACGAATTAAACAGTTTAATTAAAACATTAAAAAAATCTAGCAAGTACTCGTGTCCTGCCATGGCATTTTAATGTTTAATGAGTTGAATGTTGAATCACTCTCCAGTTGACTAACAGCTCACCTGTTGTTGATGTCAGATATAGAGATATTGAGATATTGAGATCCATATAGTAAGTAACCTTTTGTTGATGTCAGTCAGAGAAATTGAGGTCCATAGCTAGTATAGTTCCTAAGTTAGTGTTTGCCACCTGTTATAGAATGGAATTTGACCACTCCTCATCCGCAATATGATAATTATAACAGCTTATATAAACCAAATGAATGAAACCATGAGCCAGGAAGTGTCTGATGAAAGTATATTAAAAACCATTACATTCTCCTATAAACTGCATTTATACTGTAGAAGAGACTGAATCTCAATGTACCATCTGATCAATGTACAGAGTCCAAATATTCAGTGATGACTGACAGTTTGACATATGCTTTATACTGTAAGGAGGAAAGGCAGAGAGGAGGGGGGATGAACTTTGGAAATGTGTGTGCGTCGTGCAGTCTGACAGGGAAACTGTTATCAGTTGTTATGGGACACGATGCACTGTCCAAGGTTTCAGCAAAAGAGAGAAGTCCTCAATGCCACGGGTGAATCTATATGTGTGAGATGTCATGTCATGTTAACTTATAGCATTAATTATGCGTATGCAATTATTAGGCAATTATTAGCTTATTGATTAGGAAATGCCAATGGAACTTATATTTTCTCCAACATCACCTGAAAGCTGAGGTGAACAATATATTTTTATGATGTTTCTCCTCACATGCTGGTCTGACTGACAGGTTCTCCTCACATGCTGGCCTCCACCACCTCGAACCTCCACCACCTCCACCACCTCGAACCCTACACCACCTCGAACCCTACACCACCTCGAACCCTACACCACCTCGAACCCTACACCACCTCGAACCCTACACCACCTCCACCACCTCGAACCCTACACCACCTCGAACCCTATACCTCCACCACCTCCACCACCTCGAACCCTATACCTCCACCACCTCAAACACTACACCACCTCCACCACCTCGAACCCTACACCACCTCCTATACCTCCACCACCTCCACCACCTCAAACCCTCCACCACCTCGAACCCTACACCACCTCCTATACCTCCACCACCTCCACCACCTCGAACCCTACACCACCTCGAACCCTACACCACCTCAAACCCTACACCTCCACCACCTCCACCACCTCGAACCCTACACCACCTCGAACCCTACACCACCTCGAACCCTACACCTCCACCACCTCCACCACCTCGAACCCTACACCACCTCGAACCCTACACCTCCACCACCTCCACCACCTCGAACCCTACACCTCCACCACCTCCACCACCTCGAAACCCTACACCACCTCAAACCCTACACCCTTATTTGAATGTTCCACTTCCGTGGGGTCGATTTCTGACATTGAGAACGACATGGGTTATATAGGAATGCTAGGTGTCAATGATCTCCTAGATAACTTCAATTCTAAAACCCTAAAGGCTATTGATGCTGTAGCTCCCATTAGATCTAAACTAATCTCCGGTAAGAAAAAAGCACCATGGAGAAACGCTCCCTCTGTAAATAACAAAAAAAGAGATTGTAGGAAAGCCGAGCGCAAATGGCGGAAAACTAAACTTCACATCGATTATGACATCTATAAAAATAGTCTTCACTCCTACAACCAGGAACTAAAAAATTCCAGAAAATTCTTCTTCTCCGACATTATCAGCAAAAACACCAATGACGCTCGCACTCTTTTTGCCACTGTTGACAGGCTGACAAACCCCCCCCCACAAATTGCCCCTGATCTTCTATCCAATGTCAAATGCAATGAATTTGCGACCTTCTTTAGGGATAAAATTATAAATATCAGACTAACTATTTCCACATCAAGAACAAATGTGGCTCCGCCGCACCCACAGAATAGGTGCTTAATTAACATGACTCAGTTCAATGTCATTGACCACAAGAAACTAGAAGAAACGATACGAGGCCTTAAATCCTCATCGTGTTGCCTAGACACCCTGCCAACAAGCTTTCTAAAAAATGTCTACAGTTGCCTGGCGACCGACATACTGAAGATAATTAATACCTCTCTTCTTACAGGCATTTTCCCAAAATCTCTAAAAACTGCAGTTGTTAAGCCCTTGCTAAAGAAGCGTAGCCTCGACCCCTCTATAATCAGCAATTACAGACCAATATCAAATCTTCCCTTTATTAGCAAAATACTCGAAAAAACTGTCTACCAACAACTCAATACCTTTCTATCCTCCAATGACCTCCTAGATCCTTTCCAATCAGGCTTCCGACCCCATCATAGCACCGAAACTGCGCTTATCAGAGTTATAAATGACATCCGAATGAACACTGATTCAGGTAAAATCTCAATCTTAGTGTTACTAGACCTCAGCGCTGCCTTTGATACGGTTGACCACGAAATTCTATTGGACAGACTGGAAAACTGGGTCGGGCTTTCCGGCACGGTCCTAGAGTGGTTCAGATCTTATCTGCAAGACAGGAACTACTTTGTCTCCATTGGCAACTACACATCTGACCAAACCAAAATGACATGTGGGGTACCCCAAGGATCAATTTTAGGTCCTGTCCTGTTTAACCTTTATATGCTCTCTCTGGGCCTAATTATGCAAAAAAACAAAATAGCTTATCATAGCTATGCAGATGACACCCAACTCTACATAGCCCTCTCATCGGATGACTATGCCCCCATAGAGTCACTGTGTCAGTGCCTTGCGCAAATTAATGATTGGATGTGCCAGAATTTTCTCCAACTTAATAAAGACAAAACAGAGATAATTGTCTTCGGCAAAAAAGAAGATAGGCTCAAAGTTACTGCTCACCTCGAATCCCTATCTCTGAAGCCAAAGGACCAGGTAAAAAATCTTGGCATTATTATTGACTCTGATCTAAATTTCAACTCCCACATCAAGCTTATAAGAAAATCTGCCTTCTATCATCTAAAAAATATAGCAAGGATTAGAGGCTATATGTCCAAACAAGATCTTGAAAAACTAATTCATGCTTTCATTTCTAGCAGGCTAGACTACTGCAACAGTCTTTTCAATGGTCTTCCCAAAAAAGCTGTTAAACAACTTCAGCTCATTCAGAATGCGGCTGCTAGAGTTCTAACAAGAACCAAGAAAGCTGAACACATTACACCAGTTCTCAAATCCCTGCATTGGCTGCCAGTAAATCTTAGAATAGACTTTAAAATTCTGCTAATAGTTTACAAATCTCTCAACGGGTCAGGCCCACACTACATCTCTGAAATGCTTCTACACTATGAACCATCCAGATCCCTGAGATCTTCAGGCACTGGTCTACTAATTGTCCCAAGGACCAAATCTAAACATGGTGAAGCCGCGTTCTCCCACTATGCCTCTCATAACTGGAACAAACTCCCTGAACACATTAGATCTGCCCCTACTCTGCCTATTTTTAAATCCAAGCTAAAGACCTTTATGTTTACTCTTGCTTTTAACTGCTACTAAACTACTGCCTCTCTCGGCCTGTAATTTTAAAAAGATTTTTCCTGTACATTTCCAACAAATGGACTGTACATGTAATAATAATACTGAAGAGTGCCTTGTAACTTATTTAAAACAGAAATAATGTTTCATGTTTGTTAATTTGAGTATATATTTTAACTAAAACTGTCGGCTGTGTTTTTTATGTGTTTTTTATATGTGCATTGCTTTGCTGCTTGTTTTTTCGATTATTTTTTTGTAAAGCACCTTGAATTGCCTTTGTGTATGAAAGGTGCTATATAAATAAAATTTGACTTGACTTGACTTGACTTAGGTTTTTAGCACGAACAGTGCACTGAGAACAGCCTGCAGCGGTACACTCTGCCCTTGCTGGTGTCCGCTCATCATGTGACCGGGAGTGTACCGGACGTCCTCAAACAAGTGCACCTTCTCTTTCTCCACCTATCTCTGTTCTCCTCGCTGTGGGACGGCCTGCAGTGTGACAGGCCAAGTGAAGTTCACTGGAAAGTGTCCTGGAATCTGAGAAGAAGGGCTAAGGAGGGCGTTCTGAAGCGCTGGGGAAAGTCAGCCAGGTTAGGAGCGGAACACAGATATATATTTTGGACCGGGGCCGAGGAATATTAGGAGAGGACGTAGAAAAGTCAGCGAAGCACTTTAGGAGCCACATAAGGTCACAGAACATATTTCAGCTTTAAAGAGGGTGAACACCTTTATGCTCTCAGTGTGAGGAAGTACAGAATAGAGACACTGCAGAGCACGTCATCATTCAGAAACCACGCCCAAAACGGGGGGAAACAAAACCCCCCCCCCCAATCCTGGCGTTCTCCTATGTCGCGTGCATGGTCGCATGTTGCACACAAAGATCATATATACAGAAGATGAACAGTCCAACTTACTTCCTTGACAACTAGAGCCTCATTTTTCTTCTCACCAATTCTCAATGGCTTCCTTGTTTTGCTCAGGAGTACAAAAAAACTTTAATTGGCGATTTTTTACATTTGTTGTCTGCGCAGCCCCACCACACAACAGCTTTTAGCTATGTTTAATTCAAGGAAAATGACGCTGGTGTATGGAAGTGAATGGAGCACGTTCCCCCGTGATGGGCGTGGCCTATTTCATGTAGTGTCTCTATTCACCTTATGTTCAGACGCGGGGGTGGGCCAAATTCTTCCGGGTCGTGTTAACACTTCCGGCGGTCACGCCGCCAAATATGAAAGAACGTCATGAAGAAGAGAGTTGTTTTTGTAGCGGACAGTGCAGGGGGTAAAATAAAGAACGTAGCCTACTACTTTGAGCTCGGTACACAGCAAGCAAGCGAGTATCCACTGTTAGCCAGGTCAGATAACGTTATCGTCGACAATGACGAGCACTTTCTTGTAAAACATACCTGGACTCCAACAAAGAAAGCTTCAGATGGTTTTCTCTCCTCCGAGCGCTCGAGCCACTTACGCCTATAAGACCCGCAGACGTTAACGTAATTCCCTGGAATGCGAGACTTAACGAGCCAGTTACATGGCGTTGCATTCTTAGACATTGCCGCTTGCTTTTATTTGGTATGTTACATACAATTGGCTAAATTATTAGTTAATTCAGAGTTAGATTATATTGGAGCAGCCGGCCATTTTCTTTTTCTTCTTTTTTTGCCGGAAGTCGTCACACGACCACACAACCAGGTCAAATGGGCGTGGCTACATAAGGTGAATAGACTAGAGCATGTGTGCCTGGTGACTGTTGGTATGTTTAGGGAGATATCGAACACTCATTGAGCACTATGTTAACCTTAAGCCATGCGTTGACATTTCTACTGCTAAATGTTTCCTATGTCAAATTGGGACCAACTCATGTCACTATGCAAATATTGGGCCTCTTTTGACTTTGATTTCATGTCATGCTCTTATGCTCCTTGGTTAGTGTCCAGTTCATGAAGCGTAGCTCCATCTTCTTTACTGCTTCTTAAAGTGGGCCTATTTCATCGCTGGCTGAATGAGCGCTTGTATAATAATGTGCTGTAGTTTATCGTTTGGCTGCACTCCACAATATGAAGTCAGTGTTTGTATTCAGTCCAACTGGCCGGTGCCTCTGCTTACCTGTCTGATGTAACTCACTGTAACCACCAACTTCCCCTCGCCATATGGCACTGAGCTGGTGTGTGTGTGTGTGTGTGTGTGTGTGTGTGTGTTCAATTTGAGGAATTCCAACACACCAAATGTTACGTGTGTGTGTGTGTGTGTGTGTGTCTGCGTGCGTGTGTATGTTGTTGTGTAAACGACTATGAGTCATAGCCTGCATCTGCAAGTAATACATTTTGTGATGGGTCACTAGAGAAAGTTGATGTATTGAAATATTTGAGTGTCCAAATGGATCCAGAACATTCCTTTACATCTTATATTATGTTACACTATCGTTCAATAAATGGTGAGAAAAACACCTGCTTGTCAGTTAGCATTGCTGACATGTGATGATAGAGATATTGATGATCGGAACACATCTGAATGAGATCTGCATCCTCTAAATGTGGTTTACTTTGTGCACATTTGTTTTGAGGTGTCCACATTGAACCCAGTCCACCATGTATGATTCACTTCACTGGCTATTGCTATTCCCTCATTCTAGAAGGCACGTTCACTGGCAGTTAATCATTTTATTGTAACTGTCCTACTGTCACTTTCTTTCACTCATGTAAACATGAGTATTCCACCTCTCCATCTTGCTCTCCTCTCTCTCTCCTCTCTGGTACCAGGATGACTAAGTGCCACTCTAAACTGAATTACGCTGTTTGTCTGAACTACGGTGTAGAGAAAAGGTCAGGGGTGTGTGTGTGTGTGTGTGTGTGTTTGCGCACGCACATGTGTGTGTGTGTGTGTAGGTGTGTGTGTGTGTGCGTGTGTGTGTGTGTGTGTGTGTGTGTGTGTGTGTGTAGGTGTGTGTGCGTGTGTGTGTGTGTGTGCGTGCATGCATGGGTCTATGTGTGTCTTTGTCTAGAGATGTGTTTAAAGCAGTCATAAATCTGCTTCTAATCTACACTCTATCATTTTGGCACATGAGGTAAAGAGTCAGCCTTGCCCTTAGAGAGGGGAGGCTGCGGACGGTGTTTTGTCAAGCAGTCACTTTGTGGATGGGCCCCCGTATAGGAGCTCTGAGCTGCTCAGCCTGGGGGCCGACACATTGAATCTTCCAGTATACTACACACATACTACAGCATTCTTGTGTCCAGCAGGACAACTTTGAGATAAAATATATTATATTGCATATTCATAGACTCTGGAATTTCTTTTACGAGGAAGAAGGAGTAGATGTCATTTTAAGGATTTTAAAAGATAATGTAACTTTTTTTGTAGGAAAATCCATATCAGACACAAATTATTATTCAAAGTAGCCTAGAGTATCTTGGATGTACATTGACATACATCTTAAAACATGACCTTAGGGGGTCATGTTCAAAATACATATCTTTTTTGGGGCTCTGTTGCATGTGAAGCCCTGTGGTCTGTTCCTAGCTGCTGTTTGGACCACAGGCTTTAACGGACCCAGCAAGCTGAGCCGGGTCAACACCGTGCTGCTTTATTCTGACTGGATCCAGCCATCACTTCCTCCCCTGGAGCCAAACTCAGCCCGGGTGACTGACCACACTCATTTTCCTCTGCTATATATCTGGGCACTATCAAACTTTGTTACTCCGCCTGTGGGTTTATTATTATAACTGTGTTCTTTATTGAGCAGTATATAGTTTATAAAACGGAGTAAAAGTTGCATTATGATGACAATTTAACTATAACTATGAATATTCACACATTACATTCATTTCACTAAAATCCTTCTACCTACCTAGAGGCACCTCGTTAACAATACCCAGGTCTTTAGAAACCCATTCGCCCTCTTCAAACACTGCCTAGAAAACTGACTACGTTTATATATAAGGCAGCTAGGGGGCCAGAGGGCTTCACATACAAAATACATCGTTCATGAATTGAGTTCATGGGCATCCGTCCGGGTGGTGCAGCGGTATATTCCCTGCCAACCAACACCAGGGGCGCAGGTTCGAGCCCCCATTACCTCCGCCTTGGTCGGGCGTCCATACAGGCACACTGAACACTAACAATGTTGAGCTTGTGACTCATAATAATATTAATATCACTCATGATGACTGAATATTATATGATTCACCGCCCAGAGAAAGTCTATTGCTAATTATGAATAAAACTAATTGTGGTAGAGGCCAGGTAATTGTTTGAATCTCATATTTAGAGCATCAATAAAGCAACAAGAAACTTTTTTCAATTGTCAATTGAAATGGTGCAGTACATGTCGGCTAATTTGTGCTTACTGGGGGAAAGTAATCACTATAACGTGTTCCATTACCAGCTAATTACTCCT
>NW_028152105.1:40000-70000 GCF_964638095.1 Poromitra crassiceps
CAGCATTGTCTCTTTCCAGAAATCATGACCTGCTCACTCAAGATAATGCACAGACTTTGTTGTGAGCAGTTTCATGGAGGAACTATTTACTTTTGCAGTCTCATGTAGGAACTAGCTAGCAGCTAGCGGCTGTAGTTCGGTCAAAATAAAATAGTTCCTCCATGAAACTGCTCATAACAAGGTCTGTGGGTTATCTTGAGTAACGGGGTCACAATTTCTGGAAAGAGACATTGCTGTTGAGTTTATCAAATGTATTTCTTTGGCACTTTGAGCACCACAAGCCGAGTGCCATCCAGTTCCATTGTATTGGAGAGAAGGCAGAAACTCTGCGGCCGATATCTCCAAAACTCAGACAACTAACACAAAACGATATAGATGGATAAATAGCACTGCAGGTGAGAGGGAATATATGTATTTTGGATTTTAGGGTGAACTGTCCCTTTAAGTCCTGAGTGGCCCCAGCAGGACTGACACCCATCAGATGATTTAGATGATTGTGTCATTGCAGCTTGAGTGAGACAATCCAAGATCAGAATAGAAACTAAGAGTAGACAGGTCATCAGAAGAGAAGAACATGGTGAGGAGAAGATGGAAGTCAATGACAGTAGGATGACAGGTAGAAGCTCTGTCACTCCCGTCTTTCCACTTTCCATTCAGTACTAAAATGTTTTCCCGATCACGATCAAGGACCGCTAATTTAATCCACATTAGAGCCACAGATCCACAATCTGATGATCTATTTTCTCTTGGACACAAAACTGAAAATAGTTTTATTGTTGGATAGAATTTGATTCCATGGCTATCTGTATTGTAGATAACAGTAACAGTAAGTAATACTCTAATGGTGTAAGTGAAATAATGCCGTTTTTAATCATTCATGAATTTGTGGTGGGACCTGCCGGACCCCACATCCCGGACCCCACATTGAGCAGCACTCTGTATCGTGTGGAAACAAAGGATTTAGTTTTCCCCTGGGATTAGAGCCAAACACATTGTGGTTGTTTTGAGAAAGTTGCAGAAGGCAAAGCATCTGGACCATATTCAACAATATGCCAAAGTAAAATGCCAAAGTAGAGCGGCTTTGCTATATTTCACTGCATGCAAATGTACAACCACAAACTACAGGCAGACACTTGAATAGTATAGTTTCTGTTTTATGGAGTATGTGTTTCTCTTTGAAAGTTTTGTCGGTCTTTTTTTAATTGAACAACGTAGCCCATAAGGATTAGCATTCATTATGTGAGACAAGACACCAGAAAACAACCAATATCAACTTCATTACAGTATCTCAACTTTAGTATCTCTTCCAAGGAGCCGTTTTCTCCATTTCCCTGTGAGGATATTTGTCTCTCATCAGGATTTCTCCAAAAAACGTATTAACGAATTCCCGTTAAATCTGTCTCGGGCCAAGGGGTAATGATTAGATTTTTGGTGGTGAACTATTATATTGCTGTCAAGCTCCCAGCTATGCTGCACCACACACACACACGCACACGCACGCACACACACACACACACACACACAATGCCAAAAAATAGATCACTTATAGCCAATAGACCATACACCACAACAAATGACAACATAGAAAACAACAATGATACGCATTGAAAAGTAGGCGTGTCTAATGCAATACTGTAGCACACAACGTCATGAAGTGGTGGGAAATAGATGACTTGCAGGCCAGAGTACAGAATGAAAAGAAAGGTTCTATGGTACCTCCTGATACATTTCAACTGAACACACACACACACACACACACACACACACACACACACACACACACACACACACACACACACACACACACACACACACCCAAACCCCCCAGCAACCCCTCAATCTCTGCCCAATTAGCTTTACTGAGCTCAAGTGATGTATTGAACCCAGCGGCTGGTTGAATTGGTGTTAGAGATGAGCGTCCTCAACATGGTGGGCCTCTGGTATTCACCGCGTGTCCTCACCTTTAGTACCTTTATGTGGGGGTGGGGGGTGATGGAGGGGATACATCTGTACTCGCACATATTAGCTTCACCCTACTCCAGAGTCCTCCCCTCCCCACACACACACGCACACACACACACACACACGCACGCACGCACGCACACACACACACACGCACGCACGCACGCACGCACGCACGCACGCACGCACACACACACACACACACACACACACACACACACACACACACACACACACAGATGTCCTTCTGAAGGTAACTGTCTAGACGGTTGCCCTAGCAGTCCTGACCCACACTGCTACACGGGGCCGGCGACCCAGCTCCAGATGTCTCTCTCTGTTGGACTCCCTAACAAGCAGCGATCGTGGCTGGCAACAAACATGGCCTGTGCTAATGTGTCTGTGCTAATGGCTGACAACATGTAAGCTGTGGGGCGGCTGGACCGTCCGCAGGGCGGGCTGCAGGTTCTGGAGCATCTGCTCCAGCGAGTCACGGGCCAACAGGGCACCACCAGCTTTGCCCTCCTGGGTCAAATGGAATTTGGGTGGCAGAATTTCTGCGTGGCAGAAAATAAGCGATTTACAGGACGTAATGCACGCTTTGCACATGCCCCTACGGCCTCTGTTCCAGGCTTTCCAGCTTTATAATGCAACATTTTCAGAATGTTCTGTTCAGGGTAAAGCATAAATCCAGCTGGAAATAAATGGTAAAATGGCCTGCATTTATATTTTATATAGCGCTTTATATATAATATATATAAATATATATATATATATATATATATATATATATATATATATATATATTATATATAAGGTCTTTATTAATAAGGTCCAGGTAGTAAAAAAAAAAAGAATGATGCTTTAAAGGATGGCTTTGCTGATTATCAACTCACTTTGTATCATTATAATGTCGTAAATATATGCAGATAGACAGTGTTTACCTTCACTATATGTTTTCCACACGGAGAAATAGCAATCCTTGTCCTGCTTGCAGAAACTCCGCCCCTGCCAGCTGCAAGTGATAGAAATAAGCAATAACAGCCGGCGCCCTGGAAGCTGAATCGACGGCCTTCGGAGCAGATTCACGAGCAGAGCTTCCGTAGTTCTGTTGTGACGTGTCACAGCGGGGCGTTTTACCAGAGGAGCTCTCTGTGTGGAAAACATACAGTGAAGGTAAACACTGCCCATGTGCTTACATTAACAACATTAGGACACATGGAGGCTTCATCTCTCCACATCACACTTGTTCAAGTTGAATATTGGACACGATGGATTGGCTTCAAACTGTTTGTGATGTCACAAATCGTGCTCGTAGGCCCCGCCCCCTAAACATGTGATTTTCACTGAGCTCAGAGAAACGTTCCACTTTCAGGACGTGAAAACAGCCTGAAAGTGTCAAACTGCAGAGTGAAGCTCAAACATCACACTGAAGGAAGCAGAAGAACAACATGCTTTTTCTCTTTAGCGGGTATTTAGAATATAAATGTGATACTTTATCAACTCCTGGCCCTACAGCAAGGTCAGAGTCAGCTGCTGAACAGCGCTCCCTGGTGTTTTCTTCAAGGATGCTTCGGCAGGGCCGATATTTGCCAGTGCAGGTGCTTGAACCCTCGGCCCTTTGGTGGAAGTGTGGTCTCTTAAAGCAGCATAGCTCTCTGCCGGCACACACAGCACAGCTCTCTGCCCACACACACAGCTATTTCTCACTGAAATGTTTGTGAGTAGGGTTGTGGAAAAACACCTCTAGCATAACACTAAGGTCGGGCCATGGCCAAAAATGTAAACCAGTACAGGTGGAATGTATTTGGATGGAGGTGCAGCAGCGGCTCCTCGCAGGCTGGCCTGACCCTGACATTCCATTCTTTAGGGCAGAATCACTGTCTCGCTCTCAAAGAGCACGAGGCCACAAACAGAGAAATGTTGACATGTTTGCAGTGACAGAAATACCAGCTTCCACAACCAACACGTCCTCATACCCAAACAACAGAGTGAAACGGTGCGTGCAGGTGATGTAAGGTCGTCCCGACTACCTTACTGACGACTGCAAGAGGTCGCATTCGTAATTCACATTCTTTTTGAACCACCTTTTTGAACCACCTTGAAAATCAGCCAATGTTGTCATTCTCCTTATGTGAGCACGGGCTGTCCACAACATGTACAGCTAAAACCTCAGCAATCAACACACACGCACACACACACACACACACACACACACACACACACACACACACACACACAATCACGCACGCAAGCGGCACACACACACACACACACACACACAAACACACACACAGGCATACGTCCACACAGTGTGAGGCAGCCATGGCGTCTGTGGGGATTTGACATGGCTCTAGTGATGTGTAACAGTAAGGATGTGTGTGTGTGTGTGTGTGTGTGTGTGTGTGTGTGTGTGTGTGTGTGTGTGTGTGTGTGTGTGTGTGTGTGTGTGTGTGTGTGTGTGTGTGTGTGTGTGTGTGTGTGTGTGTGTGGCTCTAGTGATGTGTAACAGTAAGCCAGCTCGCCTGCTGGGAGGAGAGAGATGTGTGGTTGTACGCCTCACTGATGCTGTAATCCTTCACTCATGCTGTGTGTGTGTGTGTGTGTGTTTGTGTACGTGTGTATGTGTGTGTGTATGTGTGTGTATGTGTGTGCGTGTGTGTATGTGTGTGTGTGTGTGTGTGTGTGTGTGTGTCATGACAGCAACAATAAAGTGGCAGCTGGTATTAAGGGAAGCTTCACTCTAACTCTAACTTCTTCCTATTTCACCCGTCAGCAACTTCATAACCCACATTTCATAATGTGCATGTTAACTTTGCAACGCCGCAATTGGAGTCAACCGTGGACTTTCAAAATAAAACCACCAAAGAGTCGCACCTTAGGGACTGATATGAAGTGTATGTGTGTCAGTGTCACCTACAGTAGCCGTGTGCACATGTGCGTTGCATGTTCGAGTAAGTGGAAAAGTTAATTTACAGATTCTCATGGTTAATAACGAGCTTCTAGGGAGTGGCCAGGGGTGGCGCTGTCCCCCCCCGAAATTATCCTGCAAAGTCCTTCAATCCAATGTGATGCACTTGTGAAGGTACAGTTTCAGGACCAAGTTAAATATCCAGTAGCCTTTTCATGTTTTCTGTATTCATCACTAAATGCTAAACTATTTTCAGTACCCTTGACTGCACAGATGCCGTCAATTGTAATGCACAGTTACAGACAGTAATTTGATACTTTGTTTGATGGTAGCTAAGATAGCCCTATGTGAAAACATGTCCTTAAAGGAACACTCCGCCCATTTTCAACCAGCTTTGTATCATTAGAACATCAGTAGTATATCAGAAAACGGTAAACGGTTTTGAAGTCTGTCATTTAATTTGACAGTTATTGAGTGTTAAAGTGTGGACCAGTGACATCACTGGTCCACACTAACTCAAATTAATAACTCATTAACTCAAATCAACTCTCAATAACTGTCAAACTAGATGAATGATGAATAGTTTGACAGTTATTGAGAGTTGATTTGAGTGAATGAGTTATTAATTTGAGTTAGTGTGGACCAGTGATGTCACTGGTCCACACTTTAACACTCAATAACTGTCAAATTAAATGACAGACTTCAAAACCGTTTACAGTTTTCTGATATACTACTGATGTTCTAATGATACAAAGCTGGTTGAAAATGGGCGGAGTGTTCCTTTAAAATGAACCTGTTTTTCTTTACATAAAAAACCCCCCTGAAATGTTTAGGTTTTGTCATTTGGTTATTATTGATCTTCTTGTCTGGCCCAAATTGAGTGGCATGCAGCCCTGACAGAGTGATGAAGAGATGATGAAGTAGATGAAGGTGGAAAGACGTGGGTTGGTTGTAGTGGGTGAAGGACGGGTGAGAAGAACATACGATGCAGGATGACTTCTTTCCTTCGTAACACTGTTCATACAGACAAAGCAAGGAGGAGAGATGACACATGAGGAATGAGATGAATGGTGTGTGTAGACCCCTCACATGGTGGAGCGGAGAGGGTGAATGGTGTGTAGTAGTAGTAGTAGTAGTAGTAGTGTACTAGTGAATGAGGAGGATAGTGCAGTAAAGGACAGAGGGACTAGTGATGAGGAGGATAGTGCAGTAAAGGACAGGGGAGGGACTCGTGATGAGGAGGATAGTGCAGTAAGGACACAGGGACTAGTGATGAGGAGGATAGTGCAGTAAGGACAGAGGAGGGACTCGTGATGAGGAGGATAGTGCAGTAAAGGACAGAGGGACTAGTGATGAGGAGGATAGTGCAGTAAAGGACAGAGGGACTAGTGATGAGGAGGATAGTGCAGTAAGGACAGAGGGACTAGTGATGAGGAGGATAGTGCAGTAAAGGACAGAGGGACTAGTGATGAGGAGGATAGTGCAGTAAGGACAGAGGGACTAGTGATGAGGAGGATAGTGCAGTAAAGGACAGAGGAGGGACTAGTGATGAGGAGGATAGTGTAGTAAAGGACAGGGGAGGGACTCGTGATGAGGAGGATAGTGCAGTAAAGGACAGAGGGACTAGTGATGAGGAGGATAGTGCAGTAAAGGACAGAGGGACTAGTGATGAGGAGGATAGTGCAGTAAGGACAGAGGGACTAGTGATGAGGAGGATAGTGCAGTAAAGGACAGAGGGACTAGTGATGAGGAGGATAGTGCAGTAAGGACAGAGGGACTAGTGATGAGGAGGATAGTGCAGTAAGGACAGAGGGACTAGTGATGAGGAGGATAGTGCAGTAAAGGACAGAGGAGGGACTAGTGATGAGGAGGATAGTGTAGTAAAGGACAGGGGAGGGACTCGTGATGAGGAGGATAGTGCAGTAAAGGACAGAGGGACTAGTGATGAGGAGGATAGTGCAGTAAAGGACAGGGGAGGGACTCGTGATGAGGAGGATAGTGCAGTAAAGGACAGAGGGACTAGTGATGAGGAGGATAGTGCAGTAAAGGACAGAGGGACTAGTGATGAGGAGGATAGTGCAGTAAGGACAGAGGGACTAGTGATGAGGAGGATAGTGCAGTAAGGACAGAGGGACTAGTGATGAGGAGGATAGTGCAGTAAAGGAGATGCTAGCTAACAATAGGCTGAGTGTGAGAGGAAGGATGGAGTGTGCTGGGAAGACTGAGCGGAGGAAATCTAATTCCATGGATGTGTTATCTAATGCCTGCAGTCTGTGTTGCTGCATGTTATGAGTCATATTATAGAAGGACTTGAAGAGCACCTCACTAACTGATGGAACATCTCTTCCAGACAGAGACGGAGGATGTCTCTTTGTGGGCCAATGCAGGAGTCATGCACCTCCAGGGAAGTCAATGGGATTTTTTATGGAGATTTGGGTTAAATGCCGGAAATCAGGTCTGTGGTTAACAAAAGTTTCTATGAAACTGCAACTTTGTCTTCAGCAAGATCATCTTTACAAATGCAAACCACTTTCATGATTGTTGAAGCGTTTTCTGAAAATGGCGATTTAAAAAAATCACATTTACGCTTGAAAAATCATTTCAATGTCATGCTCATGGGTTTGTACAGCATAAAATGGTGACTATGGTATTTTAAAGGTTAGCTGCTATGGAGGTTTGGGCACTACAGTATATAAGGGTGTCAAGTGTATCACACTTGCTTGAGAACTTATGGAGATGAGTCTGTTGCACAATCTTAGCAAACTATCAAAACTCAACTGCAAGCTGATGTTAGCAATGATGCTAACATAGAATGATCAAATATTGCTTCTCTCGCTAGCTCTTCTAGTTAGCATTAGCATGACAGCAAGGTGACCAAGGGTCAAGACACTAATGAGGGTTTCCAACTTCCATGATTGGAAGTTGGAAACCCTCATTAGTGTCTTGCTTGCACCTGTGTTTACCCTGCCTTTTTGACACAAAATGGCCCCGTGAAAAGGGTCTATCCCTGATGCCCCATGGCTGTAGTGGAGCTTGGGGGTTAGAGGAGAGAGAGAGCGAGAGAGAGAGAGAGAGAGCTAAAGACACACACACACACACACACACACACACACACACACACACAGAGAGAGAGGGAGAGAGAGAGAGAGGGGGGGGGGGGCTCATCCATAACCTTATACCTTATAGTCCTCCCTCTCGGGCAATCATCCATTTTTTCTTTCCCCCTTTGTCAATAAATGCTATTAAAATCCAGCTTTGAGTTTGTGATCTGCTGATTCTGCATCTGAAGAGGCTCTCGTCTCATTTGGCACCAACAGGCCTCTCTGATCTGATGTGCACTGATCTGATCTGATCTGATCTGATGTGCACTGACCATTCAGCTTGGTGGCTCTCAAATACTCATTTCACTTAGCTCATTAAACTGTCATTTAATGAGCTTATTTGGCCTGAGTCCTTAAGCACTGCTCTCTGTATGACCACAGTGTGAGTCCATCAGCACTGCTCTCTGTATGACCACAGTGTGAGTCCATCAGCACTACTCTCTGTATGACCACAGTGTGAGTCCATCAGCACTACTCTCTGTATGACCACAGTGTGAGTCCATCAGCACTGCTCTCTGTATGACCACAGTGTGAGTCCATCAGCACTGCTCTCTGTATGACCACAGTGTGAGTCCATCAACACTGCTCTCTGTATGACCACAGTGTGAGTCCATCAGCACTACTCTCTGTATGACCACAGTGTGAGTCCATCAACACTGCTCTCTGTATGACCACAGTGTGAGTCCATCAACACTGCTCTCTGTATGACCACAGTGTGAGTCCATCAGCACTGCTCTCTGTATGACCACAGCCTGAGTCCATCAACACTGCTCTCTGTATGACCACAGTGTGAGTCCATCATCACTGCTCTCTGTATGACCACAGTGTGAGTCCATCAACACTGCTCTCTGTATGACCACAGTGTGAGTCCATCAACACTACTCTCTGTATGACCACAGTGTGAGTCCATCATCACTGCTCTCTGTATGACCACAGTGTGAGTCCATCAACACTGCTCTCTGTATGACCACAGTGTGAGTCCATCAGCACTACTCTCTGTATGACCACAGTGTGAGTCCATCAGCACTGCTCTCTGTATGACCACAGTGTGAGTCCATCAACACTGCTCTCTGTATGACCACACTGTGAGTCCATCAGCACTACTCTCTGTATGACCACAGTGTGAGTCCATCAACACTGCTCTCTGTATGACCACAGTGTGAGTCCATCAGCACTGCTCTCTGTATGACCACAGTGTGAGTCCATCAACACTGCTCTCTGTATGACCACAGTGTGAGTCCATCAACACTACTCTCTGTATGACCACAGTGTGAGTCCATCAGCACTGCTCTCTGTATGACCACAGTGTGAGTCCATCAACACTGCTCTCTGTATGACCACAGTGTGAGTCCATCAGCACTACTCTCTGTATGACCACAGTGTGAGTCCATCATCACTACTCTCTGTATGACCACAGTGTGAGTCCATCAGCACTGCTCTCTGTATGACCACAGTGTGAGTCCATCAGCACTACTCTCTGTATGACCACAGTGTGAGTCCATCATCACTGCTCTCTGTATGACCACAGTGTGAGTCCATCAGCACTACTCTCTGTATGACCACAGTGTGAGTCCATCATCACTACTCTCTGTATGACCACAGTGTGAGTCCATCAACACTGCTCTCTGTATGACCACAGTGTGAGTCCATCAGCACTGCTCTCTGTATGACCACAGTGTGAGTCCATCAGCACTACTCTCTGTATGACCACAGTGTGAGTCCATCAGCACTGCTCTCTGTATGACCACAGTGTGAGTCCATCAGCACTGCTCTCTGTATGACCACAGTGTGAGTCCATCAACACTGCTCTCTGTATGACCACAGTGTGAGTCCATCAGCACTGCTCTCTTAGCGTGACATCTTCAGCTACTTCATTTGGTTTGCTGACTGTGGGAGTCTTGTTGTTTGGCTGAAAGCTTTTTGAAAGAAACCGTATGGTTGAGAACTTCCTGTGCCCGTTGGTTTGGGAAATTACATTCTTAATTATATGCCCGTTTAGGCAATTAGTTATCCGGAGTGACTTCAGATAATTGCAACAGTAGAATAAATTAAAATTTACATATCATGAAAAATTACACACCAACCAACAATAAGGTGCAAAACCACAATGTTTAGACAATATGATGTACATAACACATATTCCTAGTTATGTATGATAGGCAAGTGCAAGGCATAAAATCAAGTGCCAGGAGGCAAAAAAAAGCTATTCCTCTTCATAGAAATGATAAAAGACAAATCTTGTGCCTTTCAGAAACTGTCAGGTTGGGTTGCCAGATCATCCCAGCCTAGTGCCGTGCTCCGTGCTCCGCGCTCCGTGCTCCGTGCTCCGCGCTCCGTGCTCAGTGCTCCGTGCTCCGTGCTCCGTGCTCTGTGCTCCGTGACCTCCTCCAGGCATGCAGAAGACTTCTTTTCCTCCTCTCAGCTGCACTATGATGGAAACACAGCTGATCTCCATAGTCTCTCTACAGCTCAGTGGGCAAGAGAGAAGGCCTCTTTATATTCCCATACTCCCATCATGTCAGAGGAAAGGCTTTTGACAGGTGTGTGTGTGTGTGTGTGTGTCTGAGAAAGAGAGCGAGGGAGAGAGAGAGAGAGAGAGAGAGAGGGAGAGAGAGAGAGAGAGAGAGAGAGAGAGAGAGAGAGAGAGAGAGAGAGAGAGAGAGAGAGAGAGAGAGAGGGGGCGAGCGCCATCATTCACCATGCCACCAACTGAAGCGGAATATGGAGGAAATTTTAATCAAGGCTCACAGCGAGCCTGGTGGGCTGGCAGAGGTGAGGCAAGGTGTGTGTGTGTGTGTGTGTGTGTGTGTGTGCATGTCCCTGTGTGTGTGTGTGTGCACGTGTGCATGTGGGCGAGGGAGGGGGGGGGGGGGTTTGCAGGTATAGAGTGTGTCTGGGGTATTGCGATGAAAGTAATTCTATTCCCACCAGCGATAAAGAAGCACATAGTCTGTTCCCAGAGCAACTTATTGTGAGGGAAAAGAATAGACTGTAGTTTGCCACTTCACTACTAACTGACTCCCACTGTAGATCAAGACTCTCCCATATCCTGTCTGCTTCCCTCATGCTAATGAGCTCTTAAAGAGCGTGGTGCAGGTTAGACACCACTTTGCATTCATATGTGGGACTTCTATGTAGCAATTAGGATTAGGATTTCCAATCCAATTAGGATTATCTTTTGTTTCCCCCCCCCTCCCCCCACACATAGCTGCATCTAGACTGGTTTTTGTGAAGCATCTGGCACGCGCGCACATACATCTAGCAATAACACCTGTGATGATTTTAATACACAATAATCAATAAATGTTCCCTCGGAACATTACCCCCATACGCCGACCGTCTGTCCCGGTCTGTCTGTCCGTCTGTCCGTCCGTCGAGAGGCTGCTCGCTGCAGTACATCACCTCCCCTCTGGAGCTAAAAACTCCTCTTCTCATGAGCTCCAGCACTCTGGACAAAAGCGTTTCTGAATTGTTTTTTTATCTTCTTTCTTTATGATTATTTTGTTGTTGTTGCTCAATTCAAGCTTCGAGTGTGGAGGCACGGAATAAAATACATGCACCCAGAGCCATGTAAGAAGAGTTGCGACATCTCCATTCACTCCAATGGAGCAGTTTTGTACTCTCAAGAGTTCCAGGAAGTAAGGTCCTGGATTAAGCAGCACTGTCGAGTTGCTGCAAAATGGACAGTTTGTGTTGCATTTTGGTCCTCCGCTGACGCCATACTCTCTCTCTAGAGGACACTACACGCACCAACACGCACCGACCATACAACACGCACCAACCATACAAAAGCCCGCAATGGCACAAAGCCCCGAGCCCGCCCTTCTATTCCAAAAGCATCCAGTGGCGGTGCATCTCGATAGATCAAACTCTCACCGTGACCTTTGCACTCAGACATGTTTTATCTTAGTCTTGGCAGCTGTGGCCCAACTTATTCAACAGTAGAGATTTTAGCCAGAGGGCAAAGCCATCATCATTAAGTCATGAGTCACGCTCAGCAGTAGGGCTGCACGATATTGGAAAAAACTGACATTGCGATATTCCCCGCCCATGCGATATATATTGCGATATGAAAAAATACAGATTTTCACCAGATTACCAGAATAGCTCTATTTGAAAGAAAATAATATTTCTAGAATGATTGGGATGATTTTGTAGAGGAGTCCATCTGATTTTGGAGGGGAAATTAGGTATTTTAATGTTTCTCAACCACTGGGCTGTGACAGGCCTCAGAGCGTCATCTATCAGGGTGCATACACATTTTGACCAATGGATTTCCATGACTTACATACATGAAAAAGTGAGTTATGACATTCTACTTTAAAATGTCACTAGCCTATACTTCACTTAGTGTAATGCAGCCTTTAAAACCAGGGAAAGACAACATGTATGCTGTATCACCATATTACCATCCAACATCTAAGACCATATAGTCTCAAATCACAATATGGATATAAATTTGATATATTGCCCACCCCTAATATTGAGTGCCAGAATCTACCTCCCAATGATGCTATTTGCAGAAAAACATTAGATTTAATTGATTATAATCACTGCTTTCAACTTCTTTCGTTCTAACGTTTCAAGAAATCAACAATGAAACACGCTGCCACTTCACACATGGTTACTTCACACACTTGGTCTGACCCCCCTCCAGAAACTACCAAGTGGTACGCTCCGCATTTGGGGAGTTCCGGTTTTTGAGCGCACGCAGGGCAGTACAGAGAGAGGAGGATTCACATGCAGCCGACCGGTGACAAACAATTCATTGGTGAAAAGTAATAAATATACATTTAATTGCCCAGCTATGTCTATTGTCTTTTTATTTTCACCGACATGTTTTGTGTAAATGAGTCGCTATGTATGATTACCTCTACCGTAACGTTACTGCTATCATCTGATGCATCATCAGACTGAGGGGGAGAGAGAGCTGCGGTGATACACGGACAACTTCTCAGTAATCACTTTAGCCTTCGTGTCATAAGTTGCGGTCTTGCTTTTTGGTGTTTCAAGAGTAAATATCTCCACTCCACGGACATGTTGAGTTACAGCAGCCAGCCTGCTGTATACTAGTGCGCTGCAAGCTGTGGACAAGTCCGCCTCCACAATCACATCGTTTACAGACAGGCTACTGTCAGCAACGCAACATAAGCAAAAACAATTCAATTGAGCTCTCTGTGCATGTTTGTTGTGTTGAAGCTAAGCACTAAATGAGTGAGTACAGTAGCGGGGCGTCTCTCTCCTTTGAGAGAACCTCATTTCACTCAGTAGGCTACCCCTAAAGTGAGAGTTTATCAAGCAACATGACGAGTTAATTTGCTTTTGACATCGCACGTCCTGCGATGTGACTATCGCGCATGCGCACATTGCGATGACGATGTGTAAACGATATATCGTGCAGCCCTACTCAGCAGTACCGGCTCCATTTATTTTCCTCGATCAGAATCATCTGGGCTTTTAATCCCTCTTCCTGGAACTACAAAACCCCTCTTCCTAATGTGTGCACTCTTCATCTTCGTCTCCACACCACAACATAGGCCTTAGGGCCCTATGATGCTATAATGGGCTATCATGAGTCACAGGTTTAGTTTAGTTTAGTTTAGTTTAGTTTAGTTTAGTTTATTTCGGTCAATTTCACAAGTACAGCTCAATACAGTTGTGATTAAAGAAAAGCAAGAAAACAAAATAAGAGAACAAACAGTGATTGCTGGTTGGGTGTATACAAGCCTGAAAAGACCGAAAAGGAGTAGGCTGAAGCAAACGCTTATAGCGCCTACCCTTTTTACATTCATTTTTTTTTTTTTTTTTTTTTTTTGATTATTATTATTATTATTATTACTATTTTTTTTTTCTTTTTTCTTGATATATAATATTGATAATATTGATAGTAATGATAATAACAATAATAATGAGTACTAAGCAAAATACAGGTATTCTATATACACAAGAATTATACTTACAGAGTGTCAAATACACAAACTAAGTTTCTATATATCTATGAATATATATGTTTAAATATAATAATGTAATATAATATAAATATCAATCTTGAGTTTTATATCTGTTAATAATCAGATTTTTTAACATTTTTTTAAAACAGGTGTGTTATTCATTGGTCGTTGTGTGAGCAGATTTGACTATATACTATATACTCCTTTTGAATAGCTTTATTGCACCAAGTGCAAGTGGTAATGTTTCGAGCTAATGTAGCTCGAAACGTTACCACTTGCACTTGGTGCAATAAAGCTATTCAAAAGGAGCGCTTGTAGTGTGCGAGCGTATTTTCATTTGTTTCACTGCTATATTTTTCGACTCTGCCCTTTTATCTATGCATTGCATGAATAAAGCATCAATGAATAACGCATGAATGAATGAATGAATGAATGAATGATGTAGGTCTTCATGACTGAAATGGTGTCATACTTCAAACTGCAGCAGATACTTATTGCTTGTTATTCACTGCTCGTGTTTATTGATTTACTTTTGTGTTGACACACTTCCATAATTGGTGATGCCAGGTGGCAGATAATAGAGTCCGCCAGAAAGCCCCATATTCCACTTGTAATTACCACTGGGAAGTTGATGTGAAAGAATGGCTTTTCCCACTTGGCAGTTCTTATTGACAGAAAATCCAATCTGACATGAATGCAGCACTAGAGTAGACCGGTGTACTTTACCAAATCCTAATTGCAAATTGGATGTACATAGGCAGGTTCCATTTCACTGTGGATTTTGTGTTTTGTTTGTGTTTTAATCCCGTCTTGGTTTTGGACAGTATAGCGTTCTCATTGAACTATAGGCAGCCAACATAAACCTCTTCGGAAGTGGCTTTTTTTAAAGTGACATATTGAACACAGTCAATCGTCATGATGACAAAAACAAGGAAAATGAGTCCTATGTTGAAATGATGCTTTTAAGGATGCCAGCAAGACAATTTCCATTTCAATTATCACTCCAGGTCTTCCAAGAGCTCAATCCATGCATTCCCCAAACATATGCACACACATGCTGTACGCAAAATGCAATAAATTCTCTGTCTATGTTGCCAAGAGGAGTCATTTGCAAGCTGTGCTGTTAATTTCACCCATTCGGTTTTGTGCAATTCACATTTTACCGTTTCGTCCCAACTGGCCACAAGGCGGATGAGTGGCTCGTGCCTCGATCCTCCCGTTGGAGGGAAAATCTACTGTCAGGAAAGAAAGGCCTTAAAAATAATTACGTGAAGTCCCATTTTCAAGTGGCAGAATGTGCTGGTCATTAAATGCACTGGTCCCAGCGTGGACACCATCCAGCCAGGTCCCCAAAAGTGTACAAAACACTCCTCCTTATCCTCCTAGTCCTAATTAACTCACGCTCGCATGGTCCACGCTAACCTAAAGCCCCCTGCTGCCCCCTGCTGCCCCCTGCTGCCTGTATTAATTATACTCCTATGCGGATCAGGGGGGATTTATTCGATTGAGGAAGGCTTAGGGTCGCTGCCATTTTGCTTATTAACGATGATCACGATAATCCCCTTTTCTACTACACTGGGATTCAGCGTGGGGGGAGATGACGGGGGCAGCGTCTGACTGACAAGTTTAACTCCTTCCTGGCTGCCTGCAGCCTGTCTGCCTGCTGTCTGTGCAACTAGGAACACGTATACATACTGGCCTGGCCTGCCTAGCCTGCTGTTCAGTGAGTGGCCTGAATGCGCTGCGGGGCAATCTTTGTTTTTGCAGGCCAGGCTACCGGGAAACGTCCCATCGCTCCGGATGGTGCAGTCCTCGCCTGTCTGTCCTCCTCTACCTCTGTCCTCCTCTACCTCTGTCCTCCTTTACCTCTGTCCTCCTCTACCTCTGTCCTCCTCTACCTCTGTCCTCCTTTACCTCTGTCCTCCCTCTATCCCTCTGTCCTCCTCTACCTCTGTCCTCCTTTACCTCTGTCCTCCTCTACCTCTGTCCTCCTTTACCTCTGTCCTCCTCTACCTCTGTCCTCCCTCTCTACCTCTGTCCTCCCTCTCTACCTCTGTCCTCCTCTGTCCTCCTTCTCTACCTCTGTCCTCCCTCTCTACCTCTGTCCTCCCTCTCTACCTCTGTCCTCCTCTACCTCTGTCCTCATCTACCTCTGTCCTCCTCTGTCTTCCTCTCTACCTCTGTCCTCCTCTACCTCTGTCCTCCCTCTCTACCTCTGTCCTCCTCTACCTCTGTCCTCCTCTACCTCTGTCCTCCTCTACCTCTGTCCTCCCTCTCTACCTCTGTCCTCAGTCGTTTCTCTCCATCGCGCTTGTTCTTGCCCGTCCCCATCGCCTCTTTCCTTCATCGATTTCTTCATTCGCTCAGTGTCAGCCCTCCTGTCTGCCTCTCTTCCCTGTCAACCCCCCTCCTCCTTCTGTCTCTCGACCTACTTCTCTCTGTCTACCTCTTCCATTCATCTTCTGCTCGCCTGTCTCTGTTTGTTCCTCCCTCCATCCTCTCTCCCTCCCTCTGCGGTTGTTCCCTTTGTGATTCTTCTGAGACTGTGTACAGCATGTGTCTGTAGCCTATACAATAGAGAACATTTCACTCAGTCTCTGATTGTGAAATGTTCTATGGTCTCTCTTGATTCTAAATAAACCTGAATCACTTGGTTTGACTGAGGAAAACTTTTATCATAATTCAATCCGGAATGCCGAACCTGGAAGAGGGCACGACTTTAGCACTCTATGTCACTGCGTTGTACCTGTTCTTCTGAATGTGTTAGATGTAGCTTGTAGGAGGTTTGGAGATGTTTACTCTGTGGGGCGTGGTGTGGTGTCTTTGGACACAGGGCTTGTAGACTGTAGTGCTGTAGATTGCTTGCTTGCTTGCTTTGCTTGCTTGTCTCTCTTGCTTCCAGCTGCAGCCACCACCTAGCTCTTAGGAGTGAAAAGGAGGGCAGAATACGTAAGTCCTGACTGTTGTACGGCTCTACAAGTCAAGACTCTCACAGTGCCTCCACGTGGCACACCATGGCTCACTGTGCCTCCACGTGGCACACCATGGCTCACTGTGCCTCCACGTGGCACACCATGGCTCACTGTGCCTCCACGTGGCACACCATGGCTAACTGGGCACCTTGCGGGCCCAGGCTAAACTGTGAGGGATCTCGGAGCAGGTTGGAGACCTAGAGGTACAGTGCTCATGACCCATCGGCGTGTGGACGGACACGCCATTAACACGAGTGTTGAACATTGCAACATGGAATGTCAAAACCATGTACCAAAAAGGAAGTTTAGAACAGATCAGAAAGGAAGCTGAGCGCCTGAACATAGATGTGCTTGGAGTTGCGGAGACACGCTGGACGAACAATGGCAAATTGGTAACAACAGATGGTTGGGAGCTCTATTACTCTGGAGGACAAACACATCAAGCTGGAGTTGGTTTCCTTGTGTCACCTAAACTCAAGAAATCCATCACAGAAGTCCGACCAATCAATGAACGCATCATAAGCATGAGAATAGACGCCAAGCCAAAGCCTGTCAATTTAATACAGGTCTATATGCTGGGGTGGCAGTGTGTATCGTTCTAACTGCAACAGGTTCCAGAGGGGCTGTTTGCTCTGTATGCTGATTATAGTGTGTGTTGCAGTATGGCTAGTTATTATTTTTTTGTATTATGCTTGTGTGGGAAGGTACGCTATTGTTAGTATTATGTTATGGCAGCATGTCAGTGTAAGTCTGGTGTGTGTGTGTGTGTGTGTGTGTGTGTCTGTGTGTGTGTGTGTGTGTGAGAGAGAGAGAGAGAGAGACAGAGACAGAGAGAGGGGGTGGTTGGGTGGATTGGTTGTTATTTGGAGAGCGGGGGTGCTGGTTGAGTGCGGAGGGTTTTCGATACTGTGGCTGGATTTCAGGTGTGTTTTTATACTGTGCCTGGGTTTCAGGTGTGTTTTTATACTGTGCCTGGGTTTCAGGTGTGTTTTTATACTGTGCCTGGGTTTCAGGTGTGTTTTTATACTGTGCCTGGGTTTCAGGTGTGTTTTTATACTGTGCCTGGGTTTCAGGTGTGTTTATATACTGTGGCTGCCTGGGTTTCAGGTGTGTTTTTATACTGTGGCTGGGTTTCAGGTGTGTTTTTATACTGTGGCTGGGTTTCAGGTGTGTTTTTATACTGTGCCTGGGTTTCAGGTGTGTTTTTATACTGTGCCTGGGTTTCAGGTGTGTTTTTATACTGTGGCTGGGTTTCAGGTGTGTTTTTATACTGTGCCTGGGTTTCAGGTGTGTTTTTATACTGTGCCTGGGTTTCAGGTGTGTTTATATACTGTGGCTGGGTTTCAGGTGTGTTTTTATACTGTGCCTGGGTTTCAGGTGTGTTTATATACTGTGGCTGGGTTTCAGGTGTGTTTTTATACTGTGCCTGGGTTTCAGGTGTGTTTTTATACTGTGCCTGGGTTTCAGGTGTGTTTATATACTGTGGCTGGGTTTCAGGTGTGTTTTTATACTGTGCCTGGGTTTCAGGTGTGTTTATATACTGTGGCTGGGTTTCAGGTGTGTTTATATACTGTGGCTGGGTTTCAGGTGTGTTTTTATACTGTGCCTGGGTTTCAGGTGTGTTTTTATACTGTGCCTGGGTTTCAGGTGTGTTTTTATACTGTGCCTGGGTTTCAGGTGTGTTTATATACTGTGGCTGGGTTTCAGGTGTGTTTATATACTGTGGCTGGGTTTCAGGTGTGTTTTTATACTGTGCCTGGGTTTCAGGTGTGTTTTTATACTGTGCCTGGGTTTCAGGTGTGTTTATATACTGTGGCTGGGTTTCAGGTGTGTTTTTATACTGTGCCTGGGTTTCAGGTGTGTTTATATACTGTGGCTGGGTTTCAGGTGTGTTTATATACTGTGGCTGGGTTTCAGGTGTGTTTTTATACTGTGGCTGGGTTTCAGGTGTGTTTTTATACTGTGGCTGGGTTTCAGGTGTGTTTTTATACTGTGGCTGCCTGGGTTTCAGGTGTGTTTTTATACTGTGCCTGGGTTTCAGGTGTGTTTTTATACTGTGCCTGGGTTTCAGGTGTGTTTATATACTGTGCCTGGGTTTCAGGTGTGTTTTTATACTGTGGCTGGGTTTCAGGTGTGTTTATATACTGTGCCTGGGTTTCAGGTGTGTTTTTATACTGTGCCTGGGTTTCAGGTGTGTTTTTATACTGTGCCTGGGTTTCAGGTGTGTTTTTATACTGTGGCTGCCTGGGTTTCAGGTGTGTTTTTATACTGTGCCTGGGTTTCAGGTGTGTTTTTATACTGTGGCTGGGTTTCAGGTGTGTTTTTATACTGTGCCTGGGTTTCAGGTGTGTTTTTATACTGTGGCTGGGTTTCAGGTGTGTTTTTATACTGTGGCTGGGTTTCAGGTGTGTTTTTATACTGTGCCTGGGTTTCAGGTGTGTTTTTATACTGTGGCTGGGTTTCAGGTGTGTTTTTATACTGTGGCTGGGTTTCAGGTGTGTTTTTATACTGTGGCTGGGTTTCAGGTGTGTTTTTATACTGTGGCTGGGTTTCAGGTGTGTTTTTATACTGTGGCTGGGTTTCAGGTGTGTTTTTATACTGTGGCTGGGTTTCAGGTGTGTTTTTATACTGTGGCTGGGTTTCAGGTGTGTTTTTATACTGTGGCTGGGTTTCAGGTGTGTTTTTATACTGTGCCTGGGTTTCAGGTGTGTTTTTATACTGTGCCTGGGTTTCAGGTGTGTTTTTATACTGTGCCTGGGTTTCAGGTGTGTTTTTATACTGTGGCTGGGTTTCAGGTGTGTTTATATACTGTGGCTGGGTTTCAGGTGTGTTTTTATACTGTGCCTGGGTTTCAGGTGTGTTTTTATACTGTGCCTGGGTTTCAGGTGTGTTTTTATACTGTGCCTGGGTTTCAGGTGTGTTTTTATACTGTGCCTGGGTTTCAGGTGTGTTTATATACTGTGGCTGCCTGGGTTTCAGGTGTGTTTTTATACTGTGGCTGGGTTTCAGGTGTGTTTTTATACTGTGGCTGGGTTTCAGGTGTGTTTTTATACTGTGCCTGGGTTTCAGGTGTGTTTTTATACTGTGCCTGGGTTTCAGGTGTGTTTTTATACTGTGGCTGGGTTTCAGGTGTGTTTTTATACTGTGCCTGGGTTTCAGGTGTGTTTTTATACTGTGCCTGGGTTTCAGGTGTGTTTATATACTGTGGCTGGGTTTCAGGTGTGTTTTTATACTGTGCCTGGGTTTCAGGTGTGTTTATATACTGTGGCTGGGTTTCAGGTGTGTTTTTATACTGTGCCTGGGTTTCAGGTGTGTTTTTATACTGTGCCTGGGTTTCAGGTGTGTTTATATACTGTGGCTGGGTTTCAGGTGTGTTTTTATACTGTGCCTGGGTTTCAGGTGTGTTTATATACTGTGGCTGGGTTTCAGGTGTGTTTATATACTGTGGCTGGGTTTCAGGTGTGTTTTTATACTGTGCCTGGGTTTCAGGTGTGTTTTTATACTGTGCCTGGGTTTCAGGTGTGTTTTTATACTGTGCCTGGGTTTCAGGTGTGTTTATATACTGTGGCTGGGTTTCAGGTGTGTTTATATACTGTGGCTGGGTTTCAGGTGTGTTTTTATACTGTGCCTGGGTTTCAGGTGTGTTTTTATACTGTGCCTGGGTTTCAGGTGTGTTTATATACTGTGGCTGGGTTTCAGGTGTGTTTTTATACTGTGCCTGGGTTTCAGGTGTGTTTATATACTGTGGCTGGGTTTCAGGTGTGTTTATATACTGTGGCTGGGTTTCAGGTGTGTTTTTATACTGTGGCTGGGTTTCAGGTGTGTTTTTATACTGTGGCTGGGTTTCAGGTGTGTTTTTATACTGTGGCTGCCTGGGTTTCAGGTGTGTTTTTATACTGTGCCTGGGTTTCAGGTGTGTTTTTATACTGTGCCTGGGTTTCAGGTGTGTTTATATACTGTGCCTGGGTTTCAGGTGTGTTTTTATACTGTGGCTGGGTTTCAGGTGTGTTTATATACTGTGCCTGGGTTTCAGGTGTGTTTTTATACTGTGCCTGGGTTTCAGGTGTGTTTTTATACTGTGCCTGGGTTTCAGGTGTGTTTTTATACTGTGGCTGCCTGGGTTTCAGGTGTGTTTTTATACTGTGCCTGGGTTTCAGGTGTGTTTTTATACTGTGGCTGGGTTTCAGGTGTGTTTTTATACTGTGCCTGGGTTTCAGGTGTGTTTTTATACTGTGGCTGGGTTTCAGGTGTGTTTTTATACTGTGGCTGGGTTTCAGGTGTGTTTTTATACTGTGCCTGGGTTTCAGGTGTGTTTTTATACTGTGGCTGGGTTTCAGGTGTGTTTTTATACTGTGGCTGGGTTTCAGGTGTGTTTTTATACTGTGGCTGGGTTTCAGGTGTGTTTTTATACTGTGGCTGGGTTTCAGGTGTGTTTTTATACTGTGGCTGGGTTTCAGGTGTGTTTTTATACTGTGGCTGGGTTTCAGGTGTGTTTTTATACTGTGGCTGGGTTTCAGGTGTGTTTTTATACTGTGGCTGGGTTTCAGGTGTGTTTTTATACTGTGCCTGGGTTTCAGGTGTGTTTTTATACTGTGCCTGGGTTTCAGGTGTGTTTTTATACTGTGCCTGGGTTTCAGGTGTGTTTTTATACTGTGGCTGGGTTTCAGGTGTGTTTATATACTGTGGCTGGGTTTCAGGTGTGTTTTTATACTGTCTGTGGCTGCCTGGGTTTCAGGTGTGTTTTTATACTGTGCCTGGGTTTCAGGTGTGTTTTTATACTGTGCCTGGGTTTCAGGTGTGTTTTTATACTGTGGCTGGGTTTCAGGTGTGTTTTTATACTGTGCCTGGGTTTCAGGTGTGTTTTTATACTGTGGCTGGGTTTCAGGTGTGTTTATATACTGTGCCTGGGTTTCAGGTGTGTTTTTATACTGTGCCTGGGTTTCAGGTGTGTTTTTATACTGTGCCTGGGTTTCAGGTGTGTTTATATACTGTGGCTGGGTTTCAGGTGTGTTTATATACTGTGGCTGGGTTTCAGGTGTGTTTTTATACTGTGCCTGGGTTTCAGGTGTGTTTTTATACTGTGCCTGGGTTTCAGGTGTGTTTTTATACTGTGCCTGGGTTTCAGGTGTGTTTATATACTGTGGCTGGGTTTCAGGTGTGTTTTTATACTGTGCCTGGGTTTCAGGTGTGTTTATATACTGTGGCTGGGTTTCAGGTGTGTTTTTATACTGTGGCTGGGTTTCAGGTGTGTTTTTATACTGTGCCTGGGTTTCAGGTGTGTTTATATACTGTGGCTGGGTTTCAGGTGTGTTTATATACTGTGGCTGGGTTTCAGGTGTGTTTATATACTGTGGCTGGGTTTCAGGTGTGTTTTTATACTGTGCCTGGGTTTCAGGTGTGTTTTTATACTGTGCCTGGGTTTCAGGTGTGTTTATATACTGTGGCTGGGTTTCAGGTGTGTTTTTATACTGTGCCTGGGTTTCAGGTGTGTTTATATACTGTGGCTGGGTTTCAGGTGTGTTTATATACTGTGGCTGGGTTTCAGGTGTGTTTTTATACTGTGGCTGGGTTTCAGGTGTGTTTTTATACTGTGGCTGGGTTTCAGGTGTGTTTTTATACTGTGGCTGCCTGGGTTTCAGGTGTGTTTTTATACTGTGCCTGGGTTTCAGGTGTGTTTTTATACTGTGCCTGGGTTTCAGGTGTGTTTATATACTGTGCCTGGGTTTCAGGTGTGTTTTTATACTGTGGCTGGGTTTCAGGTGTGTTTATATACTGTGCCTGGGTTTCAGGTGTGTTTTTATACTGTGCCTGGGTTTCAGGTGTGTTTTTATACTGTGGCTGGGTTTCAGGTGTGTTTTTATACTGTGGCTGGGTTTCAGGTGTGTTTTTATACTGTGCCTGGGTTTCAGGTGTGTTTTTATACTGTGCCTGGGTTTCAGGTGTGTTTTTATACTGTGCCTGGGTTTCAGGTGTGTTTTTATACTGTGGCTGCCTGGGTTTCAGGTGTGTTTTTATACTGTGCCTGGGTTTCAGGTGTGTTTTTATACTGTGGCTGCCTGGGTTTCAGGTATGTTTTTATGTGAGATGTTTTATTGAAGAACACATGAGTCCAGATCGCTCAACCCTCTCAATCCTCCTCTCTCCTCCACCTCTTCCTCCCTCTCTCCTCCTCCTCCTTAGCAGAAGTCCTTGAACGGTGGGCCGAGCTTCCTATTCATGAATACAGCTACTTCATCACACAGCCATTCTTTTTTTTACCACTGCAATCCTTTTAGGCACCAGGCTGACGAATAAATAAAATATGCCAATAAACTCCGCCCTCCCTCATACTTTCATCATCTCTCATTCTCTTTTTCCCCTTTCTCTCTGTCTCCCTCTCTTTCTCTCTATCTCTCTCTCTGTCTCTCTCTCCGTGTGTCTCTCTCTCTCTCTCTGTCTCTCTCTCTCTCTCTCTGTCTCTCTCTCTCTCTCTCTGTCTCTGTCTCTCTCTCTCTGTCTCTCTCTCTCTCTCTCTCTGTGTCTCTCTCCTCTCTCTCTCTCTTTCTCTCTCACAATGTCAAATGATGGATAGTGGCTAGGTGTGGCTGCCAGCCTGGATGTAATGACAGTAGTGCCGTGTCCTTATTTGAACTCTGCCTCCATCACTTATGTGGGAAAAACAGAATTGAAATAATACTTATGCACGGGAAATAATCATTCTTAAATGAAAGAGGCACTCTCACTCTAGAATGATGCATATATTATGGCAAAACAGAATATGTATTAAAAAAACGACATTAATTATCAGAAAGCCCCATTTAGGCCCTATACTGTATTATGTGCAGTGACTGGTCGATATCTGATTAGCATAAGCAAACCCATAGGGTAGGCTATATGTTAGTCTGAGTTCACGACACTATAAAGGCTTGTGTAAGCGGGACCAATTCATTTTCAGTTGAAACGATTGTAAGTTATTCTTGTAGCTCATTAGTAGTTTGCTGTTTAGTAGCCATTGCTGTTTTTGGCGTAGCCGTAGGCAGCAAAGATTGTGTCAGATTAACCCGCACTTAATCTGTTCACATGCAGCACCCACCCAGCACCCACCCAGCACCCGCCCAGCACCCACCCAGCACCCACCCAGTACCCAACCAGCACCCACCCTGCACCCCACCCAGCACCCAACCAGCACCCACCCAGCACCCACCCAACACCCGCCCAGCACCCACCCAACACCCACCCAACACCCACCCAGCACCCACCCAGCACCCACCCAGCACCCACCCCACATCAGAGGTCACCACAAACACCCGATGATTGGGACAAGTACCATCCAGTGCTTTCATCTCCCACGTTATACGGTTATACCTTGTTATTTTGGAGTGACTTGGCAAAGTCCTCTGCGAGCGGACGGCGCAGAGCGTCTCGGCCAGCGTCTACTGGGGCTGGAGCAGACAGCGAGGGGAGAAAAGACCTTTGGTATTCAAATGACTGATGAGAGAGAATTCACAAAGAGGAGAGGAGCAGAGGAGCTCCTGTGCTCGAGGCAGAGGAGACAGGGGTGACCTTTTCAAAGCACTGTAACTCGGCCGCCATGAGCGCTCGTTTGTCATCCTTTGCTGAGTCTACTTCCACATGACATGCATCAGCATCAGCATCAGGATCAGGCTGAGAGAGCAATGTTTTACTCCTCCCCTCTCATCACATTTCTATTATGATGTGTATTATTGTTTAAAACATGACAATGCAGTACCAATTAGAGATGCGCCGATCCACTTTTTTTCAGTTCCGATCCGATTCCGATATCTGTTGATACCGATACTGATTCCGATACCAGAACTCTGGCTCCTACTGTGACATCATTTAGTATTTGGTTTGGTAATCAATTATCTCATAGCAATATTCAATTAAACAATTAATAAAGGTCATTAGATATTTACAAAACAATTGATCCACTCAAAATGATTAAGATAACATTTCAACAAATAAGCTACAATTAAACACCCCTGCCACTTTACCACATTTGGTAAAGTGGGAAACCCCCAAAATATGTATGAGACTAACATATTTCCAAAACTATGAAAGAGATGTTGTTGAGTTAGCCAACCGCTAACGTTACTACCTCACTTCTACTACTACTTACTAGCACAGTTTCATGTTATGTTACGGTGGGTTTATGGTCCAGTGCAGGGCTGCAGGCTACGAATGGAGTCTGGATCTGAATGTGGATCAGCGACAACAGTCTGATATTTAAAGAAAAATCATTTGTGAAGACAGGTCACATTAAAAATCCCAAGCATCAGAACCAGGCAATGCTAAATTGTGGGTTTTAGGACTCCTTCCTGCGGCACTCTTTATAGGGACACCACGCTCAACTTCACCATCACAGACTGGATGGGTTGTAGCTGCTGCAGTAGAGGGCCAATCACACGTCGCATTCAACCGAAGAACATTTGCGGTGATTGGCTGCGAGCAAAACCTGCTTTTACTATTACCTGCTTTTACTATTACCTGCTTTTACATTACCTGCTTTTACATTACCTGCTTTTACATTACCAGCTTTTACATTACCTGCTTTTACTATTACCTGCTTTTACATTACCTGCTTTTACATTACCTGCTTTTACATTACCTGCTTTTACATTACCTGCGCTGCATAAACCCAAGACTCCACCTCTTCATTCTCTCCCTCCCTCCCTGTTATCCTCCCTCACTCTATCCATCTCTCTCTCTCTCTCTCTCTCTCTCTCTCTCTCTCTCTCTCTCTCTCTCTCTCTCTCTGCCTGCCTCTCTCTGTCAGCAGGGAAAACAAATTGAATATGCTGAATGGGTTTGCTTGACCCTGTAAATGGAGACCTGTCAGGCCAATCCAATTTGTACACACAAGCACACACACGGAATAGAGGATGTAGTCCGAGCGTGTGTGTGTGTGTGTGTGTGTGTGTGTGTGTGTGACCTTGAGAGTGCCTGCATTTCTGTTGAGTGGTGTGTGTGTGTGTGTGTGTGTGTGTGTGTGTGTGTGTGTGTGTGTGATACCATGGCAATTAACCTCACCATATGTTAATGTGCCCAGTCACATTAAAGGGGATTATGGGAGCTCAAATGCAGCACCCCGTCACCCCCGTCCCATTCCCAACCCCAGCCATTCATCATGAGTGTGTGTGTGTGTGTGTGTGTGTGTGTGTGTCAGAGTCCTGCAACGGGTTGGGTTACCCGCAAAATGGTAAATGGCCTGCATTTATATAGCGCTTTTATCCAAAGCGCTTTACAATCAGTAGGTAGTCTACATTCACACACCGATGGCGGCAGGCTGCCACGCAGGGTGCTGGCACACCATCGGGAGCAATTTGGGGTTCAGTATCTTGCCCAAGGACACTTCGACATGCAGACTGGAGGAGGCGGGAATCGAACCACCGACCTCTTTGATCCAAAGCGATTAGTGGACAACCCGCTCTACCTCCTGAGCTACAGCCGCCCCTCTGCTTGTGTAACGGGTAAAAAATATACTTGTATAGATCCACGGTTACATCAGGCACGGGTCAAAATGAAGTAAACGCAGGCGGGCAGTGCTTGGGAACAACCATTAACTGTATTAGAGCTTGTGTTTGTGTTGCACTCAGGCTGAATTCACAGTCACTACGGTAATCTCTGGTGCATGACGTGGGCTGTGTGTGTGTGTGTGTGTGTGTGTGTGTGTGTGTGTGTGTGTGTGTGTGTGTGTGTGTGTGTGTGTGTGTGCGCGCTGTTCGTGGAAGTCAGGCAGACAGAGCGAGAGGAGAGATTTTGACCCCCTGTCAAACAGTTGTTTGACGCTTTGTTTCTCTACATACCCACCATGTTTCAAGTGTGCATACTGCATGTCTGATGCTACAGTATGGACTGCACAACATAAACATTTAAAACTAAAGCCACGGAGTCAACGCTCTCTGGTTTCCATAACACTTTGACGGAATGTCATCCAATGTTCCTCAAACGTCCACTTGGATTCAAGGATGAACTGATTAGATTTTGGTGGTTAAAGGTCAAAGTTCAAGGTCATTGTGACCTCACTAACCCCATTTCAAAACTCTTTAACGCAATAACTCAGGAACGCCTTGATGGAATTTCTTCCAATTTGGCTCAAACGTCGACTTGGACTCAAGCATGAACTACTTCGATTTTGGTGGTCAAAGGACAAAGGTTAAGGTCACTGTGACCTCACGAACGCCATTTTCAAGCTTGTTAACGCGATATCTTAAGGACGCCTTCACGTAATCTCTTCTAATTTGCCTCAAACGTCCACTCGAACTCAAGGATGAACTCATTCGATTTTGGTGGTCAAAGTTCAAGGTTACTGTGACATCACAACCGCTCGTTTCATGCTCGTTAACGTCAGGAACGCCTTGACGGAATTTCATCTAATTTGCCTCAAACGTCCACTTGGACTCAAGGATGAGCTGATTACATTTTGGTGGTCAAAGGTCAAGGTCACTGTGACCTCACAAACGCCATTTTCAAGCTCGGTAACGCCATACCTCAGTAACACCTTGACCAAATTTCTTCACATTTGGCTCAAACGTCAAAGTCTGGACAGACATGCATGTCGAGTGATGACTTGTTGGCGTAGGCATATATCCGCGGTGCGGTCGCTCTAGTTTATATATACAGGCTGTTGTCGTGTCTTTCTTTCATTATTTCAGAAAGTAAAATGATTCGCCAATGCCGATCTCCCGACTACTGCTATTCCAGCAATTGATTTAAAGTTCAGAGTTCTGAAGGATAGACTATAGATTTCAGTGTCACTGAACAAAGCTATTTTGTTTGAACTGCACTGGGCGAACACTTCAGCAGCACCGAGGACAGAGCAACAAAGCTTCACATGTATGAGAGAGACTGTGAACTGTAGAGACACTCAGACTGTAACCCACAGAGTGAACTGTAGAGACACTCAGAGTGTAACCCACAGAGTGAACTGTAGAGACACTCAGAATGTAACCCACAGAGTGTTGATACAAAAGCACCGCTGAAGAGAGATGCTATAGAGGGGAATGGAAGGTGCACTTTGAATCTAGCCAAGAGATCTAGCTGCTTCACATTACAGTCCAACTCTCCATTGAGTCCAATACAAATGAAGAATCAGTCACATTTAGTGGAGCGAGCACTAGGGGTGTCACGATACACTAATTTCACGATACGATACGATACACGATATTGGGTTCACGATAACGCCCGATAAACCCGTTGAAATCGAAAACCTCTTTTCAAGGGAGCCCTGGGAAAATACTGGAAAAATAGTCTTTCATTTGAAATACACAAAATACAAAACAAATGCTGTTTTTGGAAATTGTTATTATAATAACTAGAAAACAACACGGAAGATAATGCTTCTCTTGCAATAGAATGTGTCACACTGTCACAAACTAAATGTTTGTTGCATGGTGAAAGAAAAATAAAGTATTCAATCTATTTCTTAAATAACTCATGCTCAATGGTCCCTAAACTTATGTAATCTTATATACCCCTTGAGCTGTTTTGCATACAAGGATAAGGACACCTCATCGAGACGAATATGCTGCCCATACATATCGTTTTCAACACCTGATCAATGTGATTGAGCCAGCTATACTATGCGCTTCCCTCATGGAGCACCATTACCAGGCGGATTGAAAAGCGCTTCATAGCGCTTCGCACATAGGCATTTTGTAAAAAAAAAAATTATAATAAAAAAATTATATATATTTTCTTTTATAATTAATATTATCGATAATCGAGAATTGATTGTTCATTTTCCCGAATTTCGATTATGGAAATTGATTCGAAATGCCCATCCCTAGTTTGTTGTTATAGGCTGGTTTGTTGATCCGTGACTCTGATGACTTACGTTAATTGTACAGAGAGATTAGGGTGCTCGTCTGTGTGCGATGGGTACAGTAACTCGATTCGTTGTCGATCCTGGCGTGCTTCAATGTTCATACATTTGTGTGTTTATGCTATAGGCTGTTTTGCTATCTGACCTATCCGTGTCTTATTTGTGTCAAGAAACTAGGCTATCACTCTGCAGAGTATAACATTGCTGTGCCCTGCTTTGGTGTTTGGGGTTGATATCCGGTCGATGTGGTCATTGACTAATTATTATATCAGATGCGCTGTTATAAAGCAGGTAGGCCTAACAGTACATGATTATTATAGATCAGATAATAATGTACTGTAGGCCTACTTGCTTTATAACGTCAGATGCGCTGTTATAAAGCAGGTAGGCCTACTAGTACATGCTTGCAGCTACTGTATGGGTGTTTCTTTGCAACATGACGTGCGGTACATTGTGGTTTGTGTTCCTATTTGTCTCATCACAGTTCCACTGGTTAACTGTGTCATTAAAAAGCTCCTTTAACTATATGCTTGTGACCTAGCTTAGGGTTATTAAAAGCACAGTGCGTGGCTCTATGTGTGTGTGAGTGATGGTGCACTGTCTGGCTGCTGCTGATTAATTACTGCAAACACAACATGGATGGCAAGGCAATTCCCCTGTGTGTGAATTAGACAGGTTCAAACACACACACACACACACACACACATGCTGGCACGCCCACATGTTTGCACACACATGGACACACACACGCTGACATCAATCCATTGCTGTGGGTGTTTGTCCTTTTATGTCTGTGCGTGTCGGTGTACATGTTTTTTGTGTGGGTGTGTGCGTGTGTGTGCGCCTGTATGTGTGCATGTGTGTGTGTGCATGTGTGTGTGTGTGTGTGTGTCTGGGGAGGGCTGAGATTTCCTGTATCACGTCCCACAGCTTGTTTGATCTCCTCTCTTTCATCTTCTGAGCAAAGAAACCTGACATTACAGTGTCTCTGTGTGTGTGTGTGTGTGTGTGTGTGTGTGTGTGTGTGTGAGTGTGTGAGTGTGTGAGTGTGTGTGAGAGAGAGAGAGAGAGAGAGAGAGAGAGAGAGAGAGAGAGACAAGGCCAAGCAGAGGCATAATAAGGGTGTCCTCTCCACCTTAGGGTGAAAGTGAGTAAAGCGTTGGCTCCCTCCTTCCTGACATTAGTAGATGTATAGAATTGAGTATGTGTGTGTGTGTGTGTGTGTGTGTGTGTGTGTGTGTGTGTGTGTGTGTGTGTGTGTGTGTGCATGCGTGCGTGCGTG